>NW_024582364.1:1563024-1604656 GCF_018398535.1 Haplochromis burtoni | reverse complement strand
AATAATAATAATAATAATAATAATAATAATAATAATAATAATAATATGTGTTGAGGTGGCTCAGGAGATAGGGCAGGTCACCTATTAAGCTGAAGGCTGGGGGTTCACTCCTTGTCTTCTCCAGTGCCAAATATCCTTGAGCAACATACTAACTCCAAGTCTCTCTCTGATGTGAATTTGTATGAATGGTAGATAGAAAGCATAGAAACAAGTGAATGTGGCATGATTTATATAAAAAAGTGCTTTGTGTGCTCAGTTAGAATAGAACAGTGCTATATAGGAACCAGTTTATTTCTTATTTAATAATAATGCACCTAAACATTTTACAAGTCCTCATTTTTCACCAGCCATTTTATTAGATACACCCATTCAACTGCTTGTTAACATAAGTATCTCAGTCATGCAACTGAGCACATTTAAAGCATGTGGACATGTTCAGGACGACCTGCTGAAGTTCAAACTGAGCATCAGAATGTGGAAGAAAGGTGATCTAAGTGACTTTAAACATGGGATGGTTGCTGGCAGCAGATGACCTACTCTAAGTATTTCAGAAACTCTGATTTTCCTGTTTTTTTTTTTCCCACACATCCCTAGGGTTTACAGAGAATGGTGTGAAAAAGAGAACATTTCCAGTGAGTGGCAGCTGCGTGAAAATTTCCTGCTGATGTCAGAGGTTAGAGAGGAATAGCCAGACTGCTACAAGTTGACAGGAAGGCAACAGAAACTCAAGCACAGACATGTTAGAACCAAAGTATGCAGAAGAGCATTCTCTGAATGAACAGCATGTCCAGCCTTGAAGCAGATGGACTAAAGCAGCAGAAGTCTGGGTCTGCTGTCTGGGTCTTCTGTCAGCTATGAACAAGAAACTGAGGCTACACGTCACAAAACAGAAGACTGGAAAAACATTGGTGATCTCGATTTCTGATGCAACAGCCAGACGAAGAATAGTATGAACATTCAGAATTTGGCATAAGCAACATGAAAACATGGACCCGTCCTGCTTTGTATCACTGATTCAGACTGGTAGCGGTGTGATGGTGTGTGGGATGCACTCCACAGCCAATCTGCGTATTGTTGTTAACCATCTTTTGATGGCTACTTCCAACAGGTAGCACACCATGTCGCAAAGCTCAACACATCTAAAACTGGTTTATTTAATATGACAGTCATTTCCAATAGATCACCTTTAGGATAAGTAGGAACAGGAAATTAATCTCTTGGATGTGCAGCAAACAAATCTGCAGCAACTGAGTGGCGCTATCACATCTTTGTGAATCAAAATCTCTGAGGAATGTTCCAGCAACCATAGGAAATCTGCACCATCAAGAAATGGGGATTTTCTGGAGGTAAAAGGAGGTCCAGCCCAGTACTAGAAAGGTGAACAAACTGGTGGTACATGTAGCTTGTACTCATGCTGAAAAGACTCTTGCAAATAAAGTATATCAAAGTTAAAATGTCCCTTCAGGGATCTCTTTTGTACATCGCTTGTGGTTGTTGACTTGTCTTTTGCCCCAAAGTCTTAGTGGTCGAGACCAACATTCATGTTTACCCTTCGCTTTTGCTCCAGTTACATTATAAGAAATTTAACTTGTAAATCCTTACAGTTAAACACATTTTGTGGTTGTGTTGATGCTTGCACTGTGATATTATTTCTTCCTGTTCTGTGTTTACAGTAATGTATCACAGGTTGACTGTGTGAGGCAGTGCCAAGTTTTAAATGTGTAGCATTGGAGTAGCTGGTGTAGCAGGCACTTACATTTGTTCCAGTTGCCACTAAGTTGTGTGTGTTCACTTGACTAGAGGCAGGAAAAAATCAGTCACATAGTGGCTTCCCACATTCTTCTTAGTGAAGCTTGGTGACATATTGGAAGTCTTTTGTGTTAACTGTCTGTGGGTGTATCAAACAGCTCTGTGATTAATACTGAGATCTCAAACTAGGTTGCATGAATTTACCCGCATTTTTTGTTACTTGCACATTATTCATTTTGCAGTATGCTTGCCACGAGAGTAGAGTATGTGGCCTATGGCCCATATTTATGTACAGCCAGTTTGTTTTTCTACAGTTTGCTCCTGTGTGTGATATCAACAACCGATTATGTTTCAGTGAACTAATCCAACTGATTTATGTGAAGCTATCTCTCATCCTACACTGAACATCTCATCATGTGTAAGAGGCTGGAGCATATCCCAGCTAACCTCAGCATGAAGACAGACAGACACATTACACACACCTACAAGTGGTCTGTAGTCTCTACCTGGCCTGCACTTCTAGAAACAGAAGCAGCTGGAGGAAGCCCACACAGACAAAGGGCGACACGTGCTGCTCATCTTTTTACACAGAGTCGCTAACCATAAAGCTACCACGCAGCACTCCCTCATATTCCTTTTGTAGTACAATTTAAGCTAGAAGGCCACTGATCATACATGCATTCACTGTCGCAGGTAAAATGCAATACAAAGTCATATTTTGCCTTTATCAGCTGCTCCCTCTAGGGGTCACCACAGAGGATGATCTGCCCTCTGGCATCTCACCCTTTCCCTAGCATCCTCTTCTGTCACACTAACCCTCTGCATGTCCTCCTTCACAGCATCCATGAACCTCCTCTTTTATCATCCTTTCCTTTTTATCCCCCCTCTGCTCATGTCCAAACCGTATAACTTTGTCTCAAAATGACTGAGTCCCGCTGATTCCCATCAAATTCTGCCACCTGTCTTTTTATCAGTGCCACTATCTCCAAACCATACATCATAGCAGGTTGTAAACATTCCCTTTCTGCTATCCTCCTGTCACAAATCACCCCTGACACTCATCTCCACCCACTCCACTATCTTTTTTTACCTCTCTTCTGTGCTGTCTGGTGTTTTGAATGGTTGGCCCCAGGTATTTAAACCCCTCCACCTTCACTGCCTCTGCTCCCGCAGCTTCACTGTCACAGTGCTAGTGCTAAAAATCCTACTGGTCAACAAACGCCACACCTCATGCACTATTCTGACCTCTGATCACTGATTCAGAGACGTACTGTGAAGCACCAAGTTGGTGATAGCACAAGGTATAAATAAGGAAGCACTGTAGAAGATCTCATCCCGTCACAATTTAAAATCTGAAAGTTATGTTGTTTTGTATTCACAAATACAATCAAGAAGGTTTTGAACATCTATGATTGTTGGACATCATTGATCTCAAGATTTGTAAAATGATTGCGTGGTGCACACATTTCCAAATGAGCCAGCCTGGTCTAAACCCTTTAAATAAAAACCAATAGAGCACATAAAAGTTTTTTGAGGTATACTTCTAAACTTTTACTGAGACCAAATCAAAATAGTTGTGGTCTAACTTCCGGTATCATTCAGTTCACCATTATCTGGGTCCACAGATCATCTGTCTGTGCTTACACAGAAAAACTGTTTCCATATAAGGAAGAGAGCAACAGATGGCAGAAAGAACTAGTCAGATTTGACTTGTGCCGGGTGGTTTGTGCTGTGCAGAAGGCTGAGCCGGGCAATGTGAAAAGGTGAGAAAGTGGGCGTGCCAGACATGTGCAACCTCCCAAAAAAAAAGATGACACCCAGACTCCAGTCACATCCTCTTTCATTCACACATTCGTGCATGATGAATGTAAAAAGACAGAAGGTCGATTTATATTTACGAAGAAAGAAGCTATCCAGAGAGAAAGTCTTTCCATTTAATCCATACAGTATAAACTAAAGATTGAAAGTAACAAAAAGTAAAGTAAAAGTAAAGTGACCCTGTGAAAACTCAGATAGACTCCCCACAATCCTGCATTAGGAAGATGGAAGAAAATAGATGGATGGATGATTAAAGTGCTTCCAGTGCCACTGCTACAGAGCTCCTAAACGTAAACCTACTAATCCACTGCTACGCAATCAGTGACGCAGGCATCCTAATATTTCACTGAACTGGGATTAGTAATACCCATGTAAACCGCTGATGGCTGACAAACATTATGAGACATCATGATGCAACATAAGCAGCTCCCTTGTTTGGTCCCTGGATGTAAAAGAGTGAGACTGACGCAAATCAGCCCATCGGTCCACGGTGCTGTCAAGGCCTCCATAAAAACAAGGGCATCCCCGCTATGTGGGGGTGGTGTGAGACAGCCACTGCATGACCATCACAATCACTCAAGGCAAACAGTGAGTAATTTAGGATCATACAAGTTACTGTTGTAGGCATGTGATAATATTCTATTACATAAAGTGATCTAAAGGAATCCTGATAAAGTCAAGAAATGAAGTCTGACAGTGGCAACTTCCTGAGCTCCTACGGTCAAAGTGGCTAATAGACTTCTAGCTGAGCCTGTGGAAGATGCTGAGACCCAAGGTCATGTTTTGTTTTTTAAATTTCAAAGACTTTTATTGGTAAATAAATCAAGTATATGCAGAGAGTCAGGATTTACAGTGCTGACTCTTCTTTGTAACCCCTGTAGTTCTCTGTGGAGATCCATTCCTGCCATATCAACGCTCCAAGCTGATCACAGTTCAATGATTAACCCCTGATCCTTGGTCCCATTAAGATCTGGGTAGTTTTCCGGTCTGAGATATTATTTTGCAGATCTCCGAGCCTCTGTGGTGTCATTCGTGCCTCCATGATGACATGGTGTTCCACGATGCTGGAAAACACACAGACTGTAAATTTAAGCAGGTTATTTTGTTACATAAACACAACATAAAATGCTAAATTTGATGAAATCCGGTCAACTGAAACTTCCTTGATTCGTATACATTCAGTTTAAACCGAGCACATTTACCTTAATAATGAATTGTTTGAATTAATTAACCTTTGATTTTAAATATTTGACTTGCATGTTAAATAAAATTGTTATTTTGAGTTTATTGAGGGTGAAGTTTTATGTATGTATGTATGTATGTATGTATGTATGTATGTATGTATGCATGTATGTATGTATGTATGTATGTATGTATGTATGTATGTATGTATGTATGTATGTATGTATGTATGTATGCATGTATGCATGTATGTATGTATGTATTAATGTTGAGCATATGCTAAACATTTATGTGGCAATTGAAATTGGGTTGTCAATTTATTAGGGACACCTCACTGACACAATTGCCTTTCAAGAAGGTTGTTGTTTTCTTTTTTTATTAGTTCTAAAATCATCTGATAGTGCTTCCTAAACTTTGTGTTCACTTTGGTGAGCTCTGCCGCATCACATTAAAAAGGTTCCTGGTTCAAACTTTAGCTAAGGCATCTCTTTATGACATTTCCATGTTTCCACTGCGCCTGTGTAGAGTTTCTCCATTTGCTTCTTACTACAGTCCAAAGACAGCTCAGCAGAATAAAGTGCTGTATGACGGAATAGTTTAACGCTTACCATCAGACTTGAAATGCCACTCCATGTCAGTCTTTGAAGGCGGCAGGTTGTGTTGCTTTTTAACTGCACTGTATTATACAGAGAGGTGTTTCTGTTATCAAAAGGACCATCCATGTAATGAGCTACACTTCAGCAGCACCTTAAATTTAAGTCTGAAATTAGACCAGTTCTCCAAGAGGGTTAAAAATGGACATTATAACCTTCATGAAGGAAAGTTTATTCAGGCAAAGCTGCATCAGGTTCGACCAAGTGCCCCAGTTTAGCCACCTGTGTGCAAAGAATAAAGCAATGTGATACAGTAAACGACTATCAAATAAAAGCAGTGAATAAGTTGAAAGCAAACATACACCAAAGCTATCAGTATTTTTATTGACACTGTGCCCAAGGTCCTGCTGTGGTCTCAGTTGATAACAGTTATATTTGCTTAATGTAGGGCAGTAAATGGAGACACAAATGCATCTAAAACGAGTCACTTACTCCTTTAAGTCATGACCACATCTGACAAAAATCTGTCTATTTAACTGACAGGACAAACTCATAAAGCCTTCTTTTGTTTATCCCCCAGTTACAAACTAAATAATATGCTAGGAATTGATTATTTATTAACATGTATTTAACCAGGAAGTGAAACTTTTAAGATCAAGTATTTATTTTCCATGAAAGATTCTAGTAAAATCTCAACCTGAACTAGGCCTATGGATGCTGTGGCAGCAGGAGGAGAAAGAATCGTACACTTCCACAGGACTAAACTGACGACATATCCTCCCGGTCCGCCCACTCTCACATGAAGTGGAGCCATTTCCACAGTAACAGCAGTTTGAACTACGTCACTAGTGCAGATCCAGAGAGTAGAGGCAGATGATGTGGGAAAATTTTACATCAGCGTACATATATTGGCAGCACTATGCGGCCAGCTCCCACTCACACTATTTTTCACTTGAGTGGTCCTCATACTTTAAGAAAATGCAGCTGATGGTTAATCAGAACTTATAGATGTGTCTTTTCAGAGGTTTAATAATGACAAGACTACAGAGGAGATGTCAGAGAAGGAAATTCAGAAAAGACTTGATGATACCGCAATGCTTGAAGACACGTGAGGACACTTGTGACAAAAACACACCGTCATCTATCAGCTGGTGAATTACACCCACTGCCACTTCATTAGGTACACCCATTCAACTGCTCTTTCACGTAAATATCTGATGAGTCCATCACATGGCAGCAATTTACTCCATTTAGACATGGAGACATGGTCAAGATGACCTGCTGAAATTCAAACCAAGCATCAAAATTTTGAAAGAAAGATGATAAACATGGCATCGTTGTTGGTGCCAGACGGGCTGCTCTGAGTGAATACTGCTGATCTACTGGGATTTTCCCACACAGTCATCTCTAGGGTTTACAGAGAGTGATCAGAAAAACAAAAATTATCCAGGGAATTAGCTGAGTGGAAATGCCTTCTTCATAGGGGATATTGTGTTGGCACACTTTGGGCCCCTTAGTTCCAAATGAGCATCATTTAAACACAAAACACGAGTATTGCTGCTGTCCATGTCTATACTTTTACAACAACAGTGTATACATTTTCTAATTGCTGCTTCCTGCATGTCCCAAAGCTCCAATGACCTCAGTCTGGTTTCTTGAGCGTGACACAGAAACAGTCATCAGATCACAGAATAATACAGCACCTTTTGGGTGTTGTGGAACAGGAGATTTGGATCATGGATGTGCAGCTGATAAATCGACAGTAACTGTGTGATGCAATCACATTAATAAGGAACAAAATCTCTGAGGACTGTTTCCAGCACCTTATTGAAACTGTGAAACAATTACTTAATGCAGCTCTGAAAGAAAAGGGTGGTCAAACCCAGTACTAGCAAGGTGTGCCTACTGAAATGGCATGTGAATTTATACATGAAATATACTTCATTTCCCAGACTGCTCTTTGTATATTAATGGCAGGTTGCAAATTTGCCGTTCTTTGTCACAGACTGTTGTTCAAAGACAAAGTGAAAGAATCAAAAATCGTTGTCATACTGCTTGTAGAGGATGATATGCAGAAGCATTTGATTTGCTTTCACTTATCATTTATACAATACATCCTTTGGAACGCTACTTATGGCTGTAGAAACAGCATACAAACTTTTGGGCTGGCATGAAGCAGGGAATCGAACCAACAGGAAGACGAGCAGTCCGACCATCTCAAATCCAAGCAAACAGATTTCTGAACAGAAATTTAGCAAAGATATCGTCATCCCAGCAGCAACATATGAGCAGCTTAACTATTTTTAGTCATTACCATTTTTGCTGCCATATCAACAATCTGCTTCTCTGATGTTTCTCATACCATTTATGGTAAGTTGGAGGTTAAAAAATTGATTTGACCACCTGAATTATATGTAAGGTTTTGGACCTAATTTAAACTTTTTGCCAGGAGGGCATTAATCTATCCCCTTCTCTCAAACTGTCTATAGTATTTTGTTTTTGGTACACTAATTAAAGACTAAAGGCAGGTCCAGTTTTTTTTCTTTCATTACTGATCCTTCTTTATACTTTTCATATATCAGCACTTCTCCATTCTACAGCTGGTCAGTCGGAAGTGAGTCAACCTGTGGGCATGAAGGAATCCCCCTCAAACCAGTCCCCAGTGCTGCACGAGAAATACGCGCTAAAAGCAAAAAGTCTTCTCCTCGTAGGAGGCATGTAGGACTACTGCACGTTGTATCCAGTCCAAAATAGTTGAACACTCCGAGTTACTCTTATGACTGTAAACGTGGCATCCCCTTATAGTGCTCAGAGCCCAGGCTGCCTCCGCCTGTGAACGTGCTCCCTCCCACACGCAGTTTGTCAGTGAGGTGTAGGCGGGTGTCGATACACTTATACGAAAGATATGCAGCTCTGCAGCAAATGTGACGTATGCAACAGTTGGCACCGTCTTTTCGTCACAAGATGCATTATAGCTGTTGCCCACAATCACTAAATCTGCTGTTGGCAAATTGCATCAGCCAGCTCAGTGTCATGCCAAACTGGTGGGCAACTAATTTTCCCCATGGGAGCCACACTGAGGGACTGGGACTGTTGTGGAAGACCGCAGCAATAAACTTGTTTCTGCTCATTATTCACTTTATCTCTTTATAAACTCTTTATAAGCTTTGCAGCTCCCCGGTCAGCTCGATTGACTGAGATCAGGTGCTCATTAACATTTTGAAAGTGGAGCAAAGTTGGTGATGCTGGGTGGATACACAGCTGTTTGGTGCTGAAGTGGGGCCCTCAGTATTTGTCTTTCATTCTGACTAATCCTCTGAGTGTGATTTCTCTCCATTTAACTGCTGTGTTTAAATCCTTGCCCAGCAATGAGACCTCCAATTGTCTTTTTGTCATCTCTTCCTCTGTCCTCTGCCTGACTGCCAATGCCCACTGGACTTGTTCCCCACTCAAATCAAGCTGTGCATATAATTACTCTGCATGTTTAAAAGAGCAGCTAAGTAGAGAGTTAGACTCTGTGTGTATTTAACCTGGCTTTTTTATAATTACATTCAAGAAACCGGCTGTTCTTTTTGTGGCTGCTCATCTCATTCACTGCTCCTGGAGACTGGACCAGGAATCACACACACACACACACAGACGAGGAGAGTCTGATTGTTTGGAAAGATTTATGTTCAGGGGTGGATACTAGAAGATGTTATCATTTCTGAAAAACCAGTCAGTAAACATAATTGTTATGTTAGGAGCATTTTTCTTGCTTTTCTTATAACCCCTGACTGGCTCTTATTTGTCATTTTGGACACTGATGTGTCAAGGAAATGTGTGCAGATTTATAATCCTAAAAATATATATATAGATTTTTAAGATTTCTAGTCTTTAATTTAGTAATATTTCACGCCTAACCGTCAAACATTGTAATGTTCTACCATAAGCAAGGCTAACAGCCCTAAAATGGAAAGATTTACTGCACCAGAAGCCTGTAGACCAGGGGTGGGGAACTCCAGGCTTCAAGGGTCGGTGTCCTGCAGGTTTTAGATGTGTCCTTGACAACACAGCTGATTTAAATGGCTAAATTACCTCCTCAACATGTCTTGAAGTTCTCCAGAGGCCTGGTAATGAACTAATCATTTGATTCAGGCGTGTTGACATGGATGGATGTCTAAAACCTGCAGGACACCGGCCCTCGAGGCCCGGAGTTCTCCACCCCTGCTGTAGACCAATCCCAACATCATTAAATCAATCACAGACAAGAACAAACAGCATTGTACTCCTTTGTATTTTAAGCAATTTATAATTTAAGCAATAATTTTAGTCACTAATATAGCTTTGAGTCTACCTAATCAAGCATCTTTACTTCTGCGAGTGTTTGGAGCTCAAGATTAAGCTGTTACAAGCCCTAAAAAAAATGTATTCATACCCAGTATTTCACACTATGTCAGAACAACACTTTCTTACTTTTTTGTTCATGGACTACAGCAATCTGTATTTAAAAGTATCACAGCCCAGAAGTGTTTTTATTACACTTTTACTGCACCGGCAGTTCTCCCAGCGGCGCTGAAGCGAGTCCGACCTTCAGCTTAAAACCTTAAATATAAAAGATGGGCCAGACTCGATGTGCGCCCACACTGTCAGATCACAGGAGTCACCGTGTGCTGGTGCACTATTGCTTCTTTGTGACTTCTAAGTAAATGCACTCATTAGAAAAGTGGAGAAAAAGGTGCCTCGGTGTCCTTGGATCTGCTGCCATCTGTGAACAAATTCCCTCCCACATACTGTTTGACAGTAATGTGTAGGTGGGTGTTGTTTTCTGCTGTAAACCCATTAGAATTTCTCTAAATGCGACATGCCGCTGGCTCCTATTAAGTATGCGCCGCCTCACCCACCACAGCATACATGTGCCAAACAATAGTGTCATTCAGAAAATCTTCACTGTATTTTAATTAGCTTTTAAAGCAACAGATGAGTTTGCCTTGTTATCAAGCAATCTACATCATATTCTTATTTTAAAACTATCCTGTGGCATAAAAACACTTAAAGATACGACATCTGCACACTGGATTTATTCCGAGGGGCAAAAAAGTTGCACTACAAGTAAAAATCCCATTATAAAATAATTATAGTACAACACAGTCTGACTGGATAAAACAGTCATGTCTTTAATGATCGTGTTCAGTAATCACTCACAGCTCAGGCTGGAAAAACTAAGTGAAGTCTTGAATTTAGTAGTTCAAAGAAACTTCTCTAGCAACAGCATCATTTCCTGGAGATGCTGATAAGAAGTGCACAATGAGTATTTAGGGGATTTCTTGATTGTCCAGCCTTGCTCAGCTCACACCACAGCATCTCAAGGTGGTTATAGACCAAAATTGTTGTTTCTTTTTCTTTAAACCATCTGTTCATTTATTTGTACACCCCAGGTCAATGTCATGTTGGATGACCCAGTCTGTGGCATAGCGCCCTGACATTCGCCCCTAATATTTCTTGATTTAATTTTAGCTCCCTCAGTGCTAAACCAATGGTGCTTTGCTGTTTGTATACAGCAAACATAATCCTCCTAGAAGTCATATCCAAAATAATAATGAAAACACTTGACTCCAAGTTTAATTTGGAACACATAGGACTCTATTATTAGTTTAGTAAGACTGACTTGGTCCATAATTACAACTCAGAAGGAGATCCTGTCAGCCCTGAAAAGTTTTCAACCGTTTTTCTGGGAACTGCATTCTTCATCTTGGCAAGAGAGCCGATCATAAACAGACCGACCACATGGAGAGTTCTGAATGAGCAGATCAGTCTATGTTAGCTTATTTGTAGTACACATTCAGTTACATGGTATTTGCACCATTGTGGTGCACTAAGAGCCTTGTAAATTCTTACTTGCATAGCTGTGATTGTGGGCAGTTTGCTAGGCAAATATCGCCCTCTGCAGGTTCAACAGGAAACACTCAGGTGTAACTTTTTTTGTAGTAGCTAACAATTACTAACTATAAACAGGCCATTCAGGTAATACAATCATTTATTTTTCTATAAATCTGTGAAAAATTTAAAGCACACAATAGCAAGATGACACCCAACTGTGGCAGCAATATTTTAGCAAATAAATGAGAATCTAATACATTAATATCCAATCAGCTTTCTACTAATACAATTATCTCCTCTCACACAAAAAAAGTGCAGATTAATTTTCTTAATGCCACTATGGCCTAATCTCAGTTTCAAAGGGATTGCCTCTGTTTTCATCGTTTGTAATACTGTGGTTGACGACTAACATGTCAATAAATCGGGAGGCAACAGGCACAGCCCCGTCCATGAACGATACTAGATTCTGCTAGTCGATGACAAAGAGTTAGTAAAATTCTAGATGTCAGTCGTAACCACAGGAGTGACTCCGTGAACGAGCAATGTCGGTCCAAGGTTTCGACTCAACAGGTCCACCTGATGCAGGTAGGCACGGTAACGGCTTCTATCAGCTGGGGGGTGTGGCAAATACAAGAAACGCACAGCTGGCTGAGGGACACCATGACGGCAAATCATATCATTGACGGCACAGATGTACTCATCTGTAAGTTGAGAGGCATTATTGGGATATGTCTGGTTACAGTCTTCTCTCTCATCTTCCTCATTCTGTTCAGCCCTTTCTCTTTGCCTCTGCCAGTGTAGCGCCACCACCTCATCCCAAGCCACCATCTGCACCCGAGCTGAGATCCTTAGATCCCTAAGCATACCCTGGAGCTTTGCTTCCTCCTTTTCTTGCAGACTGTAGCCAGCCTCCATGCACAAGAAGAGTCGGAGTCTCGCCTGGTTCCAGGCACGGGAATCGTGAAGCACACAAGCCAGCTGGAGAAGAAACAATGAACAGATGCCAACATAACTATGGCTGTCTGGCTGAAGAAGATTCATAGGCCACACATCAATGAATGGCCCGGCCACACCTCTGATCTTTCTTCCTGACCCTAAGACTCTGTCCCGGTTGAACTGGTCGAAACACCGAGCCAGAGTCACATTCTTTCCCATTTTTACAGCATCAGCAATCACAGAGACGTATTCCTCTTCCTGGAGGTCTTTGGGGTCCTCAGCACCCCGCAGACTGGGAAAGAAGGGAGAGCGTTGCTCTCCAGGGACTTTGGTTGGACAGACCATATCAAAGCTATGGCCTGTAGACAGGAGAATATGACCTTGGAGGTGGTCATGAGGAGTGCAGTCATCATAGAAACCCAAGACAAGGGTGTTGGGCCTCATTCCACCTAGAATCAAAGACTTGTATCAACTGTGCTTTGAATAAGAAAAATATGAATGATAAAATGATGTATTATATTGGAAATGCTGCCATAACTACTGCTCAGTGACAGACAGGACCTAATCCTACAACAGTAAAGGTAAAGCCACCTACCAAAGCCTGAAATGAAAAGCAAATTCTGAACGCCGTGTCGGACGGAGTCAGCCAGGGTCAGGTTGACAAACGCTTTGATTTTCAAATGATCCACTAAACAGAGCCAGGAGTCATATCGACTCTGCAAAGGATCAGAGGGCAGCTCATCTGCACACACACACACACACAGAGGCACACACAATATAACAAGAATCAGACTTTCATAGGGAAAACAAGCAAACTTCTGTTTTAACACTTTTCCCTCTCACTGTGAAATCTCGTTAACGTTAGGATTCATTAAAACTGATTTACACTCAGAAATAACAGCTCTTTTCATCAAAGACTATCACTGAGGTACAAATATCTCCCTCTAAGACCTAAAGTACTCTATAATCCACTAGATCGGGCTCCAGCGTACACATTTCTTACCCAGCAAGCCCAGCTTTATGTGTCCAAGCACATAGAGGCCACTCTTCTTCAGATCATTAATGAAAGTCATGAGGCCTGTACAGCTGCGAGGGTTTGCAACCATCAGAAGCACCTGGGGCCTCCAGAACTTAACATGGTCCTTTCGCACATCCAACATCAACAAGTACTTACGCACCTTGGTAATTACAGAAAAGAGTAAATAATGATTAAATATAAGTGATTCATGCATATTTATGCCACATTTGTGATTCATGTGAGTGAAAAACACTTTATGCACCTGGTGGAAGATGAGGGCCTGGCTGATGTAGCCCCAGTTGCTGATGGGCCCCAGATAGTGGATAAGCATCAAGAGCAGCAGCATAAAGGCTATGCTGGCAAATGCATAAATTGCATTGATCAAAAATATCATGACCAGGCAGCCGAGGATACCCAGAGTGCAGGTGTGCCATGTAAAGAAACGGAACGAGGGTCTAAATATAAAAAAAAAAAAAATTAAAAAATTAAAAAAAAACAGAAATAAACAAAAATGAAAGAACATGTATGAAAATGTTCTATTTTGGTTTTACCTGTGCAAATAAAATCTAAAGCAGAAAGGTAAGCCACTGCCTTATGCTGCACTGTACCTGAAGTTTGGTGCAGAAGCCCATTCAAGAGCCAAACAGGCCAGGTTCACAGCAGCATACACCAACAAGAAGAAGATGGTTACAATACCAGCAATGGTGTTCAATTTACCTGCAAATAGCACCATCTAGTGGAGGCGATTGGAAAAAACAGGTTTTAGTGAAAATTAAGAGTGGCTTTAGTAGAAAATCTCAAACTGATATGCCATTGAGACCAAAAATTCTTCTGTTTTAGTCCAGAAAAATATCCAGTCAAATGATACCAAGTGAACAGGCTTTGACATGCACCATTAAAATGCAACAGAACAATGTTTGCAACAATAAAACTCACCATACGTCGACTATGATAGCTTTGAACCCCCGGCTGCCTCGACACCACAAATTTAAACAGCTACACTGTATCTGAATTTACTGAAAAATCCTTTCACTCGAGCTAATGAGCTGAAGCTAAGCAGCATGGTACTGTAAGAATTCACTTATTAGTTTGACAACATTCAGCTCCGTCTCCATGCCAGAACCTTTCAAGCTGTGAGTCCTCTTCACTCGACAAATGAGCGAAAATCTGAAGCTGAGCACAATGATGCTCAAAGTCTTTTTGCATCGCTGAGCAGCGGCTGAAGAATGAGCAAAGTTAAATGAGCTATCAGTTTGTCTGCTCTTGATTTTTCTTCCTCTGTTCCAGCTTTCATTTACAATCAACTGCAGACAGCACTGCACCTTTAGCAAACAGTGTATGACGTCAGTGCTGATGCAGCATCACTACACACATCCTAATTTATTTTTTCCCCACCTGTATTAGAAACAGAAGACAGGGTGGAAGTGGAAAGATTTTCTTTTATTTTTTAAATTACTTTTCTTAATATGCTATTACTGACTTTTTCACTAGTTTCCTCAAATTTTATTCAGGGTCCATAATTCAGACCAAGAGAACAAGATCCCTTCAAAATGTGACTTGGACACTTTGAGTCTGGTTAACTTTTGAATCTGAGCCTTCTGCACCTTGGCAAAGCTACAAGAAGCTCGCCAAGCTTCGCCAAGTCACAGTTGCCACTGTAAACATGTTCATGCATTTGAGGGCGTCTATGGTTTGATGGCAGAGCCATACTTGGCAAATGGGCAATAAGCTGGTCCACTGATGTGCATGACATTGGTCTTAAGTGTTAAGGTACAGACTGAGTAGCACTTTTGGGTCTGTGCAGAAATTATTTTGCAACTTCAATCGTGTCTTCAAGAAGGCAGATGTTATCTGCAAAATCGAGGTTCTGAAGGATAACAGCTGCATGCTGGGAACCTTCTCTGAGTGGGGCCATCAGTACTGCAAAGCATGTCGAGTGTAATGATATAACTTTAAAGGTGCAAGTGACTGTCGGGGGGAAACTGTACTCCAGCAGGGTCTTCAACAATATATTACAACTGATCATCAAGGCAATAAAGCACGACTTTGTTAAGAGATGTATTCTAAAACACTTCTTTAGCTGAGAATCAGAGAGGAGAAACACACAGTTTCACTTGTTGCTTAGCAAGGGCAGCTCTGAGCTCTCGCACGAGAGTGAGGGCTCAGGGACTCGCACTCTGAGACTGCCCTGGTCTTTATTTCATACATCAGTGGGTGTTTATTCCTTACATTGGAATGTGAGGTGTATGTGTGTGTGTGTGTGTGTGTGTGTGTGTGTGTGTGTGTGTGTGTGTGTGTGTGTGTGTGTGTGGTGGTGTGTGTGTGTGTGTGTGTCAGAGTGTGACCCCATAAACGACTTCCCTAAACCTGCTGGTCTGGAAAATCCAACAGTTCATCTAAATGTAAAAAAGGCACTTAGACTAAAACTGACATAGCTACATTTAGGTACGACCTTTCCCATGCTCCCAGGATGTGGGTGTGAATGCCAGAGCACTCTGGAATGCACACAAAGCCTTTGCAGACTATTAAGGATCGCATATCCTATCACTACTATATGTAAACTTATATTATTAAAAGATTATACTGACTACTAAGTACAATTTTCTATTGACAGACTTCCTTACAGGGGCCGTGGCCTCTTCCAGGACTCTGCGTTGTCAGAATATGGGCCAATGTTGATCATACTGATGTACTAGTTTGAGCAGAAGGTGGTTGTAAGAAAGGGTGATGGCAACTGCAGTCTTCAAGAAGGGTGAGGTTTCCTCTTGTTAGTACACGGACTATACCTGACAGACCTCAACATCAGTGGAGAGAAGTTTTAGAAAGCAGTATTTTCCAAGTGTTGGGTCTTCCTGCACCTTTATATGAAAATTTCTTCAGTTTTCTTGCCAGAGAGCTCAAAAACTAGTTTTCAAAGTGATGATCAGGCTGCAAGACAGGCTGCCGTCTGTGGTGATGTGAATGAACTCTGGAGTGTTTTCAGTTAGTAGTTAACGAGCATGTCCTACGAAGAGGTTATTAGCCACATCTGCCACCCAGCAGTCTTTTCGTGCCATCCTAAATGTTTCCAGGAGGAGCCCCATCACCTACAGGAACCTACTGAAGATCTTGAGTGTCACCCGCAATCACTGACTACCTCATCATGGCCATGTGATGCTTTAACATGAGACAACTGGGGCTGCCTCGCTGTGGGACACAGATGTTAAGAGGCATTGTGGCGGACCATCTCTGACGCAAGAAACTGATTGAAGAGGACGTTAGACTGCAGAAAGAAAACCTGTGTGTCATGCTGAACTGAGGTGTTTGGAAGGACTTCATAGTATAACCAAGAAGAATTGGAGGATGATGTGTCTGCCCTTTACCATTCATCTATTTTCATCAGGTATTTTGAATTGGTTGCTGTATCCTAGATTACTGGGTATGTGTAAACAATCAGTGTAAGATGGCTCAGCCTATAAGCTAATGAGATATCTGCTTTCAAAGCGAGACTGTCTAAACTTCAAGCACAGAGGAAAATGCAAACATATGATGTGATACTGATATCCTACCTGCACAAGCAACCAAGAGACAAGCACTGAGACCCAGGGGTTTCCACTTTGAGAGGTTTTCCTTGCCAGAGCCAGAACACCGCCTGCAGAGATTTAGACAACTAACAAAAGCAAAGTCTCTCTGTCTGTTTCGCTCATCGTCCCAAATCCAATAAATAACTGAGTCACACGAGGATTTTTTTTCCTTTTGAGAAAGTCAACACCGTGTGCCATCTGTTGTCAAACGAAGCTTTCCAGATTAACATGTCTCCACTTGGAAAATGACACATGATGAAATTAATAACAAGTGACAATTTCTCACACTTGAGATGGAGACCCAGCTCAGCAGATGGCTGAATATTAAAATGTCGACTCAGCTACAGAAGACCAGATGAATTGGATATGCTTTTATATAATCCAGATCAACACTTCAGCCTGATCATTAGTAATTAACTCCTTTTTATTACAGGAAAGGTTAGCATCCACATCTGATGGTTTCTTATAGGAAATTGTTAATGTTAGAGACAACAAGAAATCCAAATTACAATCATCAGGCAGCAAAACGCATGCTCAAGAATCTCACCAAACAGGTCGTCTTTGGACAGGGCGTACAGCACCCTGGAGGCTCCAATAAGGTTACTCATTGCTGCAGACAGGGCCGAGGAGTAAATGCCAACTGTGACCATGGGTGGCAATATATTAATGTCCCCCAGGAAGCTGTAGTCTCTTTGGAGAAGATAACTAGGAGAAATTGGGAAAATTTGACATGTGAAACTAGTTGTAAAGTCTAAAAAGTTTATTAAATTTTAATTATATAGTTCTAATTCACAACAACAGTCACCCCAAGATGCTTTATATTGTAAGGTAAGGATGCTATAACATTAGAAAGAAACAATCAGACGACCTCCTGTGAGCAAGCACTTAGTGACAGTGGGAAGGAAAAAAATTTTTTTGTAAAACAGACAGTTTTGTTTTCACAGATCCGACTCTGAAAGCAGTGACTGTCAACATCTTAAACAAGAGTAGTTGTTTATACTTGTTTCAGAGTATCTGTGTGTGTTGTGTGTCTAACCGGTCACAGGACCATGCCGCCAGCAGACTCAGCACATTATATGTGATGAAAGTTGTAAAAACAGCAGCAAGACTTCCTCTCGGGATGGAATAGCCAGGGTTTTTCAGATCACCTGAAGAAGGAAAAATAAATCAGCATCCATGTTGAACACATTTAAACATAGTAACATTAAGGTTTGGCCAAACTCAGACCTTTCCCACATTATACACGGCGTGCCGAATCTGCGCCTGGATCCAAGAAAAACCTGCAGTTCTCGAGATGCGTTAGTCAACCCATTATTTTGCTCTGCAAGCAGGCGATTACCTACAGCTTGTTACGTACACTCTCACAGCATATTTTTCCTTTCAGGCTGTCAACAGTTGCTGGTAAATACAGTGCTGTGAAAAAGTATTTTTCCCCTCGCTGATTTCCTTGCATGCGAGTCACATTCGCATGTTTTATTTCAAACGGAATTTAACAATAGACAAAAAATAACCAGAGTAAATACAAAATGCAGTTTAAATGTTTAAATTATTTCCTTTATTAAGAGAAAAAATGCTATACCACATAGACCCATGCAGATTTGAAATGTAACAAGTTATTTGATGAATAACTTAATTTGATGATCTGTGTGACAAAACGAAAAAAATAAATTAGGAAGGAGGAAAATACTTCTACACACCACAGCAGCTAAAAAAATAATTTAAAAAAAGTGGTAAATTTTAAAAACAAAATCATTGTACTTTATTTGATATTAATAACTACAGGCTTTTACTCTCTGGCCTATGGATCCTCTGACAGGACTTTCTTTTATGGCTTTTGCGAGAATTATAACACTCAGCATGTTAAACTTGTTGTTTTCATCATTCCTGAAGTGACATACAGCTAGAGAGAGCCACCACTGCTTTCCCTCATCTTTTTTAATGAAGTTTTACCTGACATGTTGGACCCTGCCATGATTCCAGTGCAGCCGTTGAACATGACCGCAAACACTCTGGTAAAACTCATCATGGCACCAGTGGTGTAGTCCACCGTGTAGGCGGCTAGAGGGAGTAACAGGAGGCTCAACTGTGTCATTTATACAAACAAAAAGGATGTTTGAATGTAAATGTCAGCATTTTTTTACTAATTCAAAGCGTTATTGGAAAACTGTATCTGTAATTGCATTTTTCTGTCTCCTTACAAAGCAAAAACTAAATAAAAGCCAATCAACACATCTGATGACGTGTCCAATGCTTACAGAACAGGTTTCCCTCCAGCGTGTGCAGCCTGAAGCCTGTATAATTGGCAGTGCTCATGCTGGTGGTGTTCACTGCAGACGTGTGTGACAGAGTCACCACGGTGGGCCCCACAATGAAGAAACTAATGAAGATCGAAGCCAGGACCATCATGACTACGATGAAGATAATGAAGGTGGCTTTTGCATAGATGTGGGCTCCCACCTGTAATCATAAGCTGGTAAAGTTACTCCACTTAAATATCTATACATTGTTTCTATGCATGAATCAAAAATTCAGATATAAATATTAAAAGAAAAGTATAGCTTAAAAAATAAATTTGGAACAGTAATAATTGTTGATTTAAAACATTCAAATTCCTCAGTTCTTTATTTGTTTAGCTCTCATACAATACAGTAAATATCTCAATAATCTTAGAATATATCTAAAAGAAGGGCAATGAAAAACTCCAATCTCACCAGGCACACAATGAAACACAGGAAAAGCAGGGCGGTGCCATAAAGCAGAGACCACCAGTATCCGGATGGCAGCATGTGATGGTGACCTGCAGCAGCTGCAGCACCCTCTGAGTGACAATAAAACAGAGTTAGTGCATAAACAAGCCAAAACATCTACATGTCCCATCTTGTCCCAATAGACTTCACCTTCTGGGACTCCGAAGGTAGATGTAATAGCCTCGACCAAACCCAAAATGTAGAGAGCACTACTGCAAATGTTGGCAAAGAAAAACATGATCCCAATGCTGCCACCAAACTCTGGACCCAGGGCTCGGCTGATCATGTCTGGTGGTCCAAGTTGAGGGATTTCTGACTTGAGGGTGGCAGTGGAATAATTAGTTTTTCCCTGGGGGGTCTTAAAGGACTGAAATGACCTAAAGTGTTCAAGTGTCATGAACATGGATGAATGCTCTAAATTAGAATGAAAGTTTCTTCAATGCTTCACTTCTAATCTCCTAAGAATACAGTGGACCATCATTACAAGAAAAGAGAAAGAGCTAATGGTCTACGACTGCTGGAACTGATCGTGTTAATAAGGATGTATTTTTTATTGCATCCCAGGACTTATTTAAATAGTCTTCGATTCTCCAGTTTTAGTGAGGCTGTGCAAATTGCTGCCGCTTTCTGATCTCGCGTTGTTTTTGTCCTCCAGGTTTTGAATACTCAGACCAGCCTGTCTGCCACCAACACACATACAACATTCAAACTCACTTAAATCTATTTTGTTACCCATTCTGATGCTCGCTTTAAACTTCAGCAGGTTGTCTGAACCATGTTAAGTTACTGCCAAGTAATTGGCAGGACAGTTATTTGCTGTCGTAAGCAGTTCAACAGGTGTACCTAATAAAGAGGCTACTAAGAATATAAAGTTTGAAACAATATTTAAAGGTAAGCCATTGCATCGCTTAAAACCTAATTTTTCAATTATTGGCAGGATTTAGGATTATCATGCATTATTTAATTTTGAAAGCATCTGTGACCAAAATGGGAAGGACTTACAAGGGATCATTTCTTCATTTAGAATTTAAAAAAATAAAAAAATAAAAAATGAGTGGGCCAGTAGGAGAGCAGCAAAGCTCAAAGGAATAATACCGATTTAATTTTGACACTGGTGTCTTTTTTATTTGAATTTTATCCATCTTTTATCTAGCCTGCATGAAAGTACACATGGACCAAAGCTAAGACACGCTTTAAAAGGTGCACAACTCAAGACGACTTGCTGCCATCACACAATTAAGCAGCCTAGTGTGGCTGCATTCTCTTAGCTATCTTTTCCTGAATTTGAATGACATCTCTTTCACGTCTTCCCTTACATAACCTCAAGACATTTTCAATCAAAGTCAAGAGAAGACCTTTGACTGCAGCCGGATTCTAAAATATAAAACGCCAAACACTTGGTCTCAATACTTCCCCTTTAAGAGGCAGCTAAAGACCTGAAAAGAAACAAAGGAGATGCCTGTGCAGCTAGAGGATATACAGCAATAAAGCAAATCAGAGGGAAAAAATAAGTGTGTTAATGAATTCATAAACAAGGTGTGATTTGAAAGGCCACTTCCCTTTCTAAGCAACAAAAGGATACAGTAGGCACCTCCAGCATCTAGAGCTCCATTGGTGGAGATTGCACAGATGGAGAGCACAGTCATTGTGATGATGAAGTAGGCCACCAGGAACATGGCAATAGAATGGTACAGCCCTGCTTGGCCCACAACAAATCCTGTAATAAGCAAGTAACAGCACATCTTTCACGGAACATCCTTTTTTTAAAATCACTTTAAACCTTTGAGC
Organism: Haplochromis burtoni; assembly: GCF_018398535.1. Lineage (NCBI taxonomy): Eukaryota > Metazoa > Chordata > Actinopteri > Cichliformes > Cichlidae > Haplochromis > Haplochromis burtoni. The sequence goes on along the minus strand of NW_024582364.1, from coordinate 1,583,403 downwards.
ATCACATTTAAAAAATAATAATAAAAATGATTGAAACAAGTTTAAAATCTATCAGACGAGAAATATCAAACATTTGCTGCAGTTTGAATACTCACAGCTTGCAGTAGTAACTTCTCCAAACTCAGCGCCCTGATTCATAAGTACGGGTTGGACTGTTTTACAGGCTGACGTGATAACTATCAGAGCCTGACTGCACAGCTTCAGTATCAGTCTATTTTCTAACATGCAAGCAGAATTTTCCTCAAACAGTGAGCGTGCAGTGCAGAGTGGAGGCCCGAAGTCTACTCAGATTCAACAGATCTTTGAATAGCGAGCCATAATCACTTCAGCTGCATTTGTGTCACTGGGACTAGATTACCGTATTTCTCGATTTACCTTTTTTTACGCATCCAAATAATACAAAACGCTGCAGCCACACTTCTAATATGTTTCAGTAAGCAAGCCCAGATTATTCCTGTGTTACTTTCCACCTACTTCCACTTGATTTCAGAATTTGAGTTCAAGTAGTCATACTAACCTCAACACCATACAAAGTGCTATGGTCCAGACTCTCAAATTCTTGCTTTTTGCAGGATTTGCTAACAAGCTCTGAATTTAGTAGTTAGGGGGACTGGGAATAGTCTCCCACTCCAGCTACGTTTAGGTGACTGTGTTTAACCTCTCTGTTTTTAGGATCTGCTTTTTACCTGTGTTTTTGTTTTTAAAATATGGTTGTGTTATTTATTGTCATTTTTGATTATTTACTACGATTTTTCTTTTTGTATCTTATTTTGTTGAACAGCACTTTATGACGATATGTCTGTGGAAAGCATTTAATAAATGTAATCACTGAAAGTGCTTAACGAACTTAGTAGACAACCCAGTGTAAGGTTTATACCACAGCTGCCCCACATTAACAATATTGGTAATGACCAAAATCAGCTTTTACATTTCTGTAATGGTTAATCCACCAGTTTACACAAGCGATTTAATGGAAATATTTTAAACACTAAAATTAAATAATTATTGTTCTCCATGAAGTTTCAAATTACCTTTAGAAAGTAGAAAATAGTAAAGCACTTTAAAAAAAAATTAAGTTGCCAAATTACAGTTATTTTCTTGCATTATTGAAAGACAGAAAAAACAGAAAAAAATAGTTTGCGGTCAAATGTTATGTTCAATTGATTTCCTATTCAGTCATTTTTTGTTTCGAACATGTTTTTTCAAACAGTTCAAAAACATTTGTGTTTTCTTGTTTTGTATAAAAGGTGTATCGTACATCATAATAACACACACAGGTCTTCAGACAGCTGCTTTAAAAAAAGGTCCAGGCATTTGTAAAAGCAGATGAATGAGCAAGGAAGGTTATGACCATTAGCACAAGGTTAGGTTTAATCAGCCCACATCTCCCCTGAATATCCATTAAAAACACCATCTAGATGATTAGTTGGATGACCTATAAAATCTTGAGGCCCAGGCTATTTTAGTGAAATGCCACAGGTTTAAACCCCTAGAGGCATTTGGTATTTTCTAAAGTTGTTTCATAAAACAACTTTATGGGAGTTTTTTGTTTTATAAAGTTTCTAAAGGAGAACAAGCCGAAAACCAAACCAAATCAATTCCTAGTTTGCACCTGTGGATCCTCACAGAGGGCCATAGCACAGGTGAGGCGTTGATGTCCAGAGAAAAATGAGGAAATAAGAGTTAACCGGTGATATTAGTGAACTAATCGTCAGTATCAAGTTAAACTCATTTTTAATTGTCCATAACTGATGGGAAAAAATGGGTGTGGGGAGTAAAATATCTCCATATTCTGGAGTCGGACATGAATGATTGAAAACCACTTATTTGGCTACAAATAATCCACTGAACACGTGTCAGGACTCATTTTTGTTGAGGTAGAGACTTTATTTTTCAGTCTTTTTAAGATCTCCTGCTGATACTCACCAATCCGCAAGAACACAACAACGCTGAACATGGACAGTAAAGTTGGAATGACGACTCCAAACAGCACCCCGAGCTTCTGAGGCGCCCTATCCTTGGATCGTCCGGCGTGTACCCCTCCTCGGACCCCGGTGCGTTTAGATCCATCAGACGGCTCGCCGCTAGTGGTCAGTCGGTAGTGTAATAAAGGCGTTTTTTCTGACATCATAGATTATCAATAATAACTGGTAAGTGCAACTTTATTTAAATAAAAGACCAGTTCTATATTGTTGTTATGGTGAAACGTGCCATCCACGTCGAGAGCCGCCATTTACCTCCACGCCTCACCTGCACGAGCCCTTCACCTTGGGCAGGTAATTTGCTAATTGGAGACAAAAATGACGTTGCTTCCTGCAAGGGCTCGTCCAATAATGTCCAGTCTCGTCTCCTTATAATTAGCTTCTTTTTTGTTTTTATTAGACAACAATCAATTAAAATAAATTAAATGATTAGTAAAAAACAGAAAACAGTCTTTCTGTCTTCCGTCTATATTATAAAAGTCCTGTATCACAATTATTTTGAATAATGTATCTTTAAATGCAAAATATATGAATTCTATCGAGAAATTTTCCAACAATACGGAGATTTCTTGTACTAGAAAAGCAAATAATAATCATATTAATAATAATAATGCTAATAATAATAGCAGCATACTTATTTAGCAATGCTCTTATTTAAAGGGTAAACAAGATAAGATTTAAAAGTGCAAAGAGAAAAACACATTTGCTTTCTCCTAAAAAGATATTGCAGCATTAGCAGGGCTGAAGAGCAACAAATATGTTGGAATAAGTCTCATTCTGTTTACATTATTAAGCTGAAAAACATCTGGAACCAGGATTTAGATAATACAGATGTTGTCTGAAGGCATCATAAAAACGCTACATGGCAGATTTTAGCCTGTTGTAGGATCTACAGGCTTACAGTCGTATTTAAAGCATCTCCACTGACCTGCAGAATGATACAAAGATAAAACTAAAACAAACAAACATAAAACGCCTCAATATCATACATTCATTTTTCTTATATTCATATTACCCTGGCTTTGCTTTCTCTTAATGACCGACAGATAGTGAAATATTCACTCTCTTCTGGCTATGAAAAACAGAACATCCATAACAGTGACTTCTGCGAAAAGGTGACGGAAAAAAATGTAGATCAATCCAGTTTTTGCTTTGATGGACCTCCTTCGTGAGCGACCCCCAGCTGCAGTAGTGAAAAGCTGCTCCCGTGTCACCGGGAATTGGTGCACTTGTGCTCCAGGCCAACCATGAACCACTCCAGCTTGGCTGAGATCAGCAGGTTGTAACTCATCAGGACTGTTCTCAGACTCTGAGTGCTTCGAGGAACACAAGACAGCGATGGAGTCACCACTGCCCCCTGGTGGTTGAAATAGGAAACACAGCAATGATGTGTAGTTTTTAAAATGGAAATGGGGAAGAGCATGAAGTCTGTGAAAATGTTCGTAGTCACCTGGAAATGAGATTGTTGTTGAACTGGGCTATTATTGACAGTAAGTGGTTTAATGACTGTCATTAATGAGCCTCGGCGTGTTTTAATACCACATTCTATTACCTAATATTATAGTTAAAAAGATCTTTTATTTCCTATTTGATGACTATTTTTGTATTGTAGTAGCACAGCTGATTTTTTTTTTTCCTGCTGTTTAATTAAACTTTAGTTAGTTAGTTAGTCATTATCTGGAGCATCCATCTTTTTTATGGATGATTATAATTGTAAAATGGACCAAAAGTGTTTACCACTCGCTTTATAGAAAAGCACAAACTGACTCTAAACAGCATAAAAATGAAGATTAGATTAGATTAGCATCCAGATAATGGTCTTGGAGGCAGAGCTGTAAATTAAAAAATAACACCCAACTAAGACTGTCCACTAAAAGGTAAAGACGGGCTCACAAATACGATGATAAAATGGGAGATTTGTACAGGATCAAAGGAATCTTTAATAAGGAAGGCTATCAGTCCTATCGGTCCTCTGGATGCTGCATAGTTGGAGCCAGGTTGCTCCTATGACAGGACCGAGCACTAGATCCAAACTATTTAAAGAAGAAGCAGGTAGCAAGTATCCTGATTGAGCAGGCAGCACACTTGTGAGAAGCACTTTATGAGGCTTGAACACGCTGAAAATTTAAAATACTAGCAGTGCTACTCCTCAGCCTGCTAGCACTTATGATATAGATTTGAAAAATCGCAGATGATTTTCAGGAAAGTTGAACGACTGACTTTGACCTTGAGGTCAATGTCACTGGGATTCAGACTACTTGGAGATTTCTAGCAGATACGCCAATCTCAAAATCCTACGTCGCCTCATTCATGAGTTATCGCATTCACAACCTTGGGTTACCACACTGCCAGCCTAGCAGGGTGACGACAATACACTGTCAGCCTTTTACATCTAACAAGAAGACTGTCAAAGGTTTGACATGCTTTGTCGTTTCTTTGACATAAACAAAGCAAAATATTATTATTATTTCAACTAAAAATAATTATTTCTATATTTGTTAGTGCTGTAGTAAATTTTTTATTCACTTTACACCTGATTGGATGATTAAAAATATGAGATTCATGTCAAATATAATTTCTTTTTGGGTGAACAGCAAACCTGTGCTCACGCACATTGAGCTTAAGTTTGTGGTCTTGCCCTTCTGACTTCTGAGAACAACTTTCTCACTAACAAAGTATGCGCTGTTATCTTCTTCATGTCCTGAGGAAGGAAAGCTCGGGTCACACAGCATAACATCATCGCTTCCAGTGCACGGAGATTCCAGAAAGACTCACAGACTTACGAGAAACCAGGATATTTCCACGCCAGAGGAAGCTGATAATGCCTCTGTATCACATGCACACCAGTGGTAGAGAACCCCGTTACATGTGTTCCCTCACGATGTGCGAACTTGTATCAACACAACACGTGTCGTAATGTGTCTGATGTGCTTGAGTGACAGAGACACTCAGTCAGCTTTTGGATTTGCAGGTGAGAAGACATGCAGACTTTAGTTTGACAGTGAAAGCTTCTAAGGAGCTGAAATTCTACGTTACCTAAAGAAAATATCTGAATCCAAGACATTCAGAAATTTTGTGGCCAAATTTACAGCTAGTCTACCATTTGCACTTACACTGAACGGCAAATCGGTGCTTACTGGGAGTGCTTATGAGCTTGTTTGCATGCAACTTGTCACTGTGAGTGCGTCTTACGCTCAGCTGAAGGCGAGTGAGGATGAGCAGGTAGTTGTTGATGTTGTTCTCCAGTCTCTGCAGCAGCAAAGCGCCACATCCTGCCGGTCTGAGGCTCCTTTCAGACTTCACACCCTCGACAAGAAGCCTTAAAGATGCAACTATCTCTCCTCTCTTCTCCCGCTCCTGCAGTTACATGCACATTCAGAAAAGGGAGGAGAGGTAATAAAATGTTTGGCAGCACTTCATAATAAAGCCCATGACTTATGGTGCAATTTTCGATCATTTTACGTGTAATTTTTCTTGATTTAGGGAGTAATTTTCAGTACCTAAAAATACTTAGAACAAAAAGGTTTTAAAGGAAAGAATAAACGAATTATACTTTAAGTATTTTGCTTAATGTGAACCTTTTGTGTATATCAGCATCCTAATGTTTCCCAAATTACCCAAAGTTGACGATGAACCCTAAATGTCTATTAGTAATGTAAGAAGGGGAGGTTAAGATATTACATAATGCAGCCCACAGCCTTAATGAGGAAGCAGTGTTTGTCTTTTCCTCTAAAATAGCCCAAAGGTATCTTTCTCCATATTATATTGACAGTGTAATCTGGGCCTGCTTTATAATAACCCAAAATGTGTTCACTGCTAAATGCTCACAGTGCAATTTGTTCCTTAATTAGTTTAAATCCTCCAATTTGATACCAAGTTGTTCTGTTGTGCCTATTGTGCTGAACATTACACCCTAAATTCAGACAAAACACACTGTGAATACTGGGAAATTACACCATAAGCTGTGGGCTGTTGTACAAAGTGCTACCAAATGTTTTACTCAAATCTGCTGCGGTGGAGGATGGATTCATATGTGTGCCAGCATTACCGATTTGTGTTCCCAAGATGCTGCGTGAAGCTCAGTGCAGGGTAGCTGAACCTGTGTGGAGAGGGTTGCCGAGCCATTACAATTACTCTGCAACGGAGGAGACACGGGAGAGACAAGTGACAGAGACAAGACAGACAGGTGGACAGGCTGACTACAGGTAACAACAGACAACAGGCGGATTAGATACAGCATCCAGATGGAGGTTGTGAAACAACCCATTTCTTTAAAATAAATTGATCTTGAAGCCAGAGAGGAAGGCAGTGACATTCTTACCAGTGCACTGGACATCTTGGGCACAATATTCAAAGCCTTTCTGGCTGCTCTACTGCACACAAACTCTGTGGACTTGGTCTCACTGTCCCACACTTCAGAGGCTATCATACAGAGCAGCAGAAGTCCTGGATAAGGTCAGAAATACATGCTGAAAGTGAGCCGTCCCAATAAAGTTTGTAATAAAAGACTCATAAGTCAACCTTTTGTACTCACTGCTTAAAGCCATGCCCTGCTTGGCTTCTCCGTATGAGTCCACATTTGTTCCATTAAGAGATGTGCCCAGAAATTGAAAATGTGGAAAATGCCCAGAGTCTGCTGTGGTGTCCTGTTTGTCTTCTCACCACTTGATTTCCCACCTTCTCATTCAGTAGTGGGAAGTGCGAGTGTTATCTAGCCTGAGAGCAGGATGTGCTCCAACTTCTCTGCTGCGCAGCACAACAGAATGTTATAAACTGAAAGTGGCATTTTATTGATATCAGCGAGACTATTTTGCTTCTGAGTTGGCTGTCGTAGTACTCGGGGAACAGCATCGTTGCTGGAAAACAGGTTAATGATCTATTATTGTGAAAGAATCCATTGACACAGCTGTCCTGAAAGATATTTACTTTTCGTCCAGGTTAGCGCTGGCCAATAGAAGTCACAGCCAGGGTACATAAACGTCCCCAAACTGTCCTAGGGAGCTAAAGGCGCCAGCAGGTGGGTGTGTGTAAGCACCGTGGGTGTATAACCTGTGTGTGATGACATAATGCATGCGTGACTTAATGTGTTTAGAGAATTTGAGGCGCCCTAAACTCCCAGCAGATTGCAAATGTTTCATTTTTTTTTTTAAACAAAAGCTTATAGAAAGACACCGCTTGTAACTTCTAAACAGGCTTGCGGTCTTTGCAGGCAGGACAAGGTGACATCACTGGCAACGTGATTACCCACTCGAGGATCGCTTAATAGCTTGTAAACATGACAGAGAAGGAGAAGTGAACAGTCTGCACCCGGATGCATGCAATCACCCACCGGGTTGCGCTACCTTTAGGGTCGCAGCTGGAGGACGAAGCGGTGAGGCTCCAGTTCAGCTGCCATGTGAGGGTTAAGGTTAAAAGGAGGCGCATTAGCTGTCAACACACATGGACAGGAGACAACGTGGGGAGTGCACCATTCATCCTCATTTTCAGTCACACGCGCTCATCCTCCTACCACCTCAGTCTGGACATTGACTGAGCCCCGCTGTCTTCACCTTCCTGCACCCGAGCTATGTTTGCGTGTCATGATTAAGACGCACGACGCTTAATATGGGACCTTAAAGTGTTTGCGCGCGCGTGTGGTGGTGGTGGTGCCACATGCGAGCAGAGAGGGAGAGAGAGAAAGAGAGAGAGAGAGAGAGGGATGCAGAGCATGACCGAGCATCAACACTCAGTCTATGTTCTGTTTCCCCCCTCCAAGCTTCCCTCTGTTTCTGCAGTCGATCCCGGCCGCTGTTAATTAAGACGAATGCGCGACGCCGATCCGCATATGATGAGCGGAGCGCCTGGATTTCTGCACACGAGGAGAAAACTGCGGTCTGTAACATTGACGGTACCCGCATTGCATCACGGACACGACACCCGGTACCCCGCTGTCTCCCTCCCACCTCAGCAGGCGCAGATGAGGAGGCTGTAGCATCTTATCATAGAGTTTCTTTGACTTGTGCAGCCGCGCTCTCAGGCGGCCGGCTGCTGTTGCTCATGGTCTCCAGATTCAGCCAACAGCTGGCTGCTCCTCTGTGCGCCGTTCTGGAGGCGCAAAGCCGGTAATTACGCGCGGTGCTGACAACTTTGGCGCGGCGCTGTGTGGAATGCGCACCAGCAACAGGCCATTCTCTGGGATCTACTGAGATTTCCCTTCCTGGGAGTAAAGTGCGATTTTCGGGAGTCATCTGCAATCAGATCGCCTCATCGACTGAGTGAGCGCTACAACCTGTAGCTGTGCGCCACTTTATTTCTGTCAAAATCCTGCTAAGGCGCAATGGAAGGACAGAGCTGACGGTTTTGAATACGTAGCCCGGAGAGCAGGGGAAAAAAAGGGAGAGAGGAAGACAGCAGCCCAGGGAAAAAAACGGAAGGCAAAACCGGAATAAGGGGCCCTTTCCGGCCTTTTTTTAAAGTATCAAATGTCACAAAATGTTCCAAAGTTTGCTCATTCCAGGGTCAAGGGCAAATTCTAACTGAAGGTCTAACTGGGCTTTGGTGTATTTGCTGGTGTTCAGGTTTCGTTTTGTCTTTATTTCTTCTCAGTTTTCTTATTCTCTATCAGCTGTATCAGCCAACAGGAATGAAAGACAACTGAGAAACTTGGCACACAAAACTGAAGGGGCACAGGTGGTTGCACATCTTCATGTTGCAGAGGAATGACTCAAGGTGCTTGTGGCAGTGTGGCTGTATCACACATCTATGCCAAATGTTCCATAACAAAGCAACTTTCCCAGTGATCCGTATGTATACACCATCTAAACATTCACTTAATTCTAATGACAGGCCTTTTATATAATACGGAAGAGCGTCTTACCTCATGTAGACACCGAGGATCAGTGGGTAAGAAACACATCAATCTGTCTGTGGGTTTTTTTTCCTCCTGTATGCTGGTGCCACACTGGCCTCCGTGCACAGGTGATAGATTTCTAAAAACTCCTGTAGAAATGGAGAGATGTGGGTCAGTGTGCTGGTGCTTGGGGCTGCAGAGCACCCAGTTTCTCTGCTGTCAGGACCACAATACACACAATACCTCTGCCCGTTTATGAATGCCAGGTCCTTGATATAATGATGCCAGTGACACATATTGCTCTCAAGGTTATAATGCAAGGCCGAGTTGGAAGCCCACGGTGCATATGAACACGAAGAGCATGAACAATTGTTTTTTGTGAACGTGTGTGTTTCTGTGCGTGTGTTTTTAGGTAAAATGCCACAGTGGTCTCTGAGGGCCTGGTTCATTTTGGTGCCTGTGGCCCAGCACTTTGAACCGGTTGCCTTGCCAATAGCCAATAAGCTGCAGCCTTTTGCAGGACTGTCAGCCAGTCAAACTAGTCCCCACAGGAAGTTGTGATGTTTTTTATTCAGGATGACCTGAGACTGGTTCAATTTTTTAATGTGAGAGCCACAATTTCAAGAATTTATTAGCAACCCGCCATTTGGTGGTAAAACTTTCTAACAATGCAAGTAGCAGTTTAGAAAAGACTCTTTGGTTTGGCTTAAAAAAAGTTTGAAACGTCCTGAAACCAAACAGAAAAAAATATTGGCAGACATGAAGGTTTGTTTTTTTTTGGTTTTTTTTTTGAAGCAGTGAATCCCTGGAACAGTGGTTATCGTTTAGGTGTGAGGCCCACTTGGCAGCACATCTGTCAGGGCAGTAGATTTCACTGCCAGTATGTAGCACCTCTGAAAAGCCTTCCAGTGAAAGCCCAGAGAGATGACTGCTTGCAGTATAATTACACTGCACATGTGGGAAAAGGAAATGATCTGAATGTGTAGCAAGTCTTCTCGTGTGAGCGTTTGGAGGTGGATACTAGCTCTCTTGAGACACACACATGCACAGATGGGTGACAAATTATAGGAAAGACATGAACACTTGTGCGGGGTTTTCTGTCTCAAATAGGCTTTTGTGTGTGACCGTTGATTAATCTGCACAGAGGAATGGCAATGAACCTGTGTTACTTTACCTAACAGAAATCTGTGCATTTTTCTGTATTTTATAATTGAAGAAATTAAACACTACTTAAAATATAGTCAGTACAGTCCTAGTAGTTAACTTTTTTTCCCCAAGTCCACTTCTGCCTTTAGAGGAAAAGGTCACTCCAAAGCATGTTAAAACATCACATCAAGAAACATTTCTATCCTTGTAGGAATGCTCTCTTACTGAATGACAATGCCCATATTCATTAGTATGAGAATGGCATGAATCATGAGCTGTGGCCTTTGGATCAGTGTGTTTGGTAGGACAATGACCCATCCCTCCAACTGAGCTCCAGAGATTTGAAACTGTTCTGGCAGCACGCGGTGGCCCGACACCTTACTAAGCCACTTTGTCTTCTTTTTTGTTTTATTGTTTCTTTTTATTTCCACCCATCTGTTTAGACACACCACAGTTTTATGACTCATAAGAGGAGTGGTTACAAATACTTAAAGGGGATCTGCTGTAGTGTTCATTAGCACAGAGCAGAACTATAAAATACTTCTTGTGGAAATGTTTGGCAGCAAGTTTTCATGCAAAATGCACTTGCAGGCAATGCATATTCTCCCTCAATCCATCCATTTGTCTGTTTTCTTAACCACTTGCCTGATTCAGGGTCGCAGCGGCACCGGAGCCTATTCAGGCTGTTATTAGACCAGAGGTGTGATACACCCTGCTCGGGTCTACTAGTCTGCTGCCTAAATCTATTGGCGTAGAATAAAGTGTGTTAGAGAGGGGAGTATGAGAAGTGAACTGCAAAGTTATGATTGTAATTTATTCTATATTCTATAATTTGGTGTTTTAAAGTTGGTGCTGACAGCACTATTCAGCACATTTATCCCAAAAATTGGTTCTTTGAGTTTAAATCTTTCAATTTCACATCATTATTCATGCCATTAGATCACATCCGCTTCAGTTTTGAACCAGTGTCCATGTGCTTGTGTGTGCTTTTACTTCTTTTTTTATTTGTTTCTTTACTTTTGGATTGGATTTCTTTTTGAATGAAAAGGCTTTGCAGAGAGAAATGCATTTTAGTTTCCAGCACAATATGAGGCATTTCCAGCTCGCACATTTTCCACATAAAAAATCTCTTATATTTTCCTCATTTCATCCTGAGAGTGTGCTGCCTTCGTGCTTCAAAGAGTCAGAGAGTTACTGTCATTTTAGCTCAGATTGCATCAACACGAGAATGTTTAAAAATTTAAGGCCACACGATACAGATTTCTCATGTGAAACTCAGCGTAATTGTTATGGGAGGCGCTAAACGGGCTGAGAAAACAGTTGCATCTTGTCTGTGGCTCCCAGAGGAGATTTCTAAAGTCAGTGAAAACAACTTTGATCATGTCATCAGGGTTATGTTCGGTTTTAGCACAAAAGAGTGCAACACCAACGTAGTTACCCCGCAAATGATGGAGGGCTCAATTACACACACTAATGAGTTGCTTTATGGGAATTCACTTTGACCTTGCTTCAGTTTTGCCCACTTCACTTTTCATGTTTGAGAGATATTATCACACATGCTGACTTATCTTTTTAAAATATCTATGAAGGATTTAATGCAGTCAGATGCTGTGACATAGACCGACAAACAAGATCCTCTGCAGGCTTTGCCAAAAAGTGATTGCTGGTATTTAAACTGATGTAAATGACTTGCTGACCTGTAATCTCTCAAACATATCTCTCTTGAATGATTTCAAGCCATTTTGAGACACAAGGTAGAAGCTGCAGTCAGTAATTTTTATATAGCCTTGAAAACGTCTCATTAAGATAAAAAAAATCTGCTTTTAAAGAGACAGCCGGCCAAAATACAGGATAAAAAAACATGAGTGAGAGAAATAGGTATTTGATCCCCAAGCAAAACATGATTTAGCACTAGATGGAGAAACCCTTGTTAGTGAGTACAGCTATAAGATGTTTCTTGTAGTTGCTCATCAGGTTTGCGCACATCTCAGGAGGGATTTTAGCCCACTTCTCTTTACAGAAGCTTTCAAAGTCTTTTAGGTTTCTTGGCTGGTCTGGAGACTTGCTAGGCCACTCCATGACCTTAATGCGCTTCTTCTTAACGTACTCCTTTGTTTCCTCAGTGGTATGTTTTGGGTCACTGTCGTGCTGGAAGGCCCATCTATGACCTGTCGTCAGTGTTGTGACTGAGGGAAGCAGGCTCTCGACCAAAGGTTTATGGTACATCGGTGCTAATTTTGACAACAAAATTTGATTAAGTTCAATCTTTTACTTTTAGTCCAGGTAGTTAGCCCCCCCCCACCCCCAATTCTGCTTTTCAGGCACAGATAAAATGTGCGCACCTAACCTGGAGATTACCTCTGACCAGATCACTTTCACACTCATCCCGCTTTTGTACACTACTTAATTAGTTCTGATTGGATTTCATCTCTCCAGAAAAGTTTCATCTTGTTTTTATTCATTGTCACAAATGTCAGTACATTTCCATCCCAGTTTTTGTGCTGGTGCATTCGTTTTTATTTAGTTATCGTCTTGTTTTTATCAGAAGAAAAGGTCATTGATAAAAACTGATCAAAATTATTGGTCAGTAAAATGAACACTGTTGTACATGGCTCTGTCCTTTGTCCCCTCAATGTAACAAAGTCGCTCTGTAACCTTAGAAGACAAACAGCCATACAGCAGAATGTTTCCACCTCTGTGCTTGATGTGGGGATGCTGCTCTTTGGTCATACACAACACGGAGGATCGAGCAGATGCCAAACAGCTTGATTGTGTTTTCATCTGACTTTCTCCTAAACCTTCTCTGGATCATTTATATGTTTCTTCCATTTCCAAATAATCACACCAACAGCTGTCACCTTCTCACCAACCTTCCAATCTGCTGGAGCCAGAATTCCTGCTGGGTTGGGCATCACTTATTTGACTCAAATGTGTATAACACCTTCAAAAATTCGATTGGTTACAGCCTATTAACCCCAAAATATAAAAAAATATACAAGGACATTAAACGTTTTAAAAAACAAAACAAAAAACAACTACAATAAAAAAACAACAGAACACCAAAAATGACTTTTTTGTCACAACACCTCGTCCTGACAGCCCTGCTGGGATATTGTAAGGACTTCTTTCTGACACTCATTGAGCCATAAAGCTAAGCCCACTACATTACTCATCACACTTGATCAATCCAGTGATGACTCAAATCAGGAGCAAAGGAGAGCTGGGTCGTCCATGATGTTTGTCCGAAACAATCTCGGCAGAGCCGCAGGCTACCCGACGCCCTCGCACTAAAGCACGAAAAAATAAAGCAGAATAAAATGCGAACATCCTCAAGTCCAGTAAGTCCAAAGAGAGACAGACAGCAGCAGCAGCACAGTGAGAGTGGAGGAGGGAGGCGGTGTATGCAGTCCAGCCTCACCAGCGCTGCTGTGACGCTACAGCCGGCCGTGGCTCTCAATCCGGTGCACCCACCTCGCTTTGCACCATGCAGGAGGTCTTACGATAAAGAAACCTGTTACTCTCTGCACACGAGATGGCAAGCGGCAGCACAGAGTCTTCCTCCTCCTCCTCCTCCTCCACAGACTGATTAGCGGGCGACTCCTGAGAGTCTCGGATTTCTTTTTTGTGGGGGTCTTTAATGAGGATATTGCCGCAATGGTGAAGGACAAGGCCGAAAACAGGACGCTTCAGTACCAGCAAACTTTGGTGAGTTTCACAGATCTCGGTTTGAGTCGTGTGGAGGGCTTTCATGGATGCTTGTTTGACTGGAGGACGGGCGCAGCTGGTGCCTGTTCAGCCGTGTCCTGGACGAGAATAGCAGGAGAGTGTGCAGCTCCTGTGTCCAACATTTCTATACAAAACCAAATAAGATATCTATTTTTTTTCCTTTTAAAATATCAAGAAAGGGTTTCGGAGTGCTCTCCCTCCTGTGATATGTAGCGTCACTCGCTGCTCTCCAGTCATTCACCTTGATCCACAGGTGTTGCATCACTCTCAGCCTCTGCCCGCACCCACCCTCCTAATTAATCCCAATCAATTCCGATGTCACCAAACCACGTAAGATTAATTGGTTCGGCTTGCAGAATCTCATGTTTGCCTATCTATATTAACCTCATATGTGTCCTAATTGCTTATTATTTAGATGTTAATAACCTTGAAATGCACATCAGAGCCTGCTGGGTGCTTTTGTATTCCAATCATGTCCTGTATTTTCTTATCTTCTCCATTTCTCCTGCACATCTTGGTGTCCCCAGTAATGCCCCCACCCTCCCCTCTTTTATCTTCCTCTCAGCCCTCCTGTCTGTGAGAGTGGCCCCTTGCACATATGAACTAAAAGTGGAGTGTTTCTGAATATTAATTTCCTCGTGCACTAGTTTTCCTCACTTATGTCATTTCACTTGGCTGACAGTGATACCCTGGAGCACTTGAAACAGTGATATTCAGATAAAGGGAACGAGAGAGACAGACAGATTGGCGGGGAGTCAGTCAGGCAAAGCAGTGGATTAAAGTGTCACCCTTCACTGATTTGTGAGCCTTGGTGTGCAGTTGTCTTTTAGCTTCTGGTGACATGTTTTTTGTCTCGCTTGGATTTGCACATGTGGACTTGAGATCTGTTGGTCAGTCTGTGTTCGTGCAGCGGCATAGGTGTTAAGTGGTACAGAGGTGTTTTTGCTGTTCTTGTTTGTGTGGGGGATCGATGCCGTGCCGTGTGCCTTAGATCAATAGTAATGTAAAATGGCAGTCGGTGTCTCTGAGGATTGGAACGTGCCATCTATCCCCAGAACCTCCTCTGGCCATAGGACTGCGATCAATGGCTTTATCATTCACTCCCCGTACAGCAGTCCATTACCCCAAAAATAGATATGCGTGTTTCTCCACATGCTTGCCATGGTGCAGTGTGTCTCGTAATGCTTCCTATAGGTACAAAGTGGCAGCGCTATTCATCACATACTTTCGTGCAGGTGAAACATCTGTGCTTCTCCCGGGGAAAACTGAGAGATGGATACAAATAAAAAAATCTGATAAGTAAAGGCTCGCAGTGTTTCTTCAAAGTGTGGCTGCAGTCTAAAATTGGATTCTAATGTTGACAAAAGGATCTTTTGTGTTTTATTGTTTGCCATCAGCAAGATTCAGAGGATTTTCAGTAATGCTTGGATTTTGGCAGCAGAGGAACACGGGTGCTGTAGCAGGACTGAGCAGATGACACGGAGCAGATAGAGCGATATGGAGATCTGTTTGATAACTTCTGCCGGATGAGGAAGCGCAGAAACACCATCCCTTCATTTACACGTATTGTAGTCCAAAAAAAGGCTTCCCCCTCCTGTATTTACACTATACTGGCAAAAATCTTTTAATACACCGAGCAGCAGTTTTTACAAGACAATGAGACAAAAAAAAACCCTTTAATTTATTACTGCTGTTGGAGCTGGAGCTTTTACAGCCTCTCAGCGCTGCTGTGACAATCCATTAAGAAAAGCTGTGCTGGGTATTACAAACTTGTCATATAAATGGTACTAACAACTGAATAATTGATACAATTACATTGCAGATGGCCATGTTTGCATTTCTTATTAGAGCCACCCCTAAAGTAAACTGACTTCTGAGATGTAAATAATACCCACTGATATATTGTGCACCGATGCTGCACAAAACCCTAGCTCTTGGAAATTGCTTTGGAAGGAATTCACAGTATTCACCGATGTCTCTGAGCTTATTATCCAAAGAGAAGAGCAAAAACTGAGAAAAAGAAGTTATTAATAACCATTGAGACTTTCACAAGAAGGAAGCATGAATGAATTTGATCATTTTAGGCAGTAGCGGTTGTTTTCTGCAGGAGAAATCTGCGTGTGACAGTTTGAAAGCAAACAACAATTTGGTGCATGGGTCACTGGCTTCTACAACTGTCAGGTGCAGTGGCATGCTGGGACGGCGTGCGGCGGCTTTCTGCCTCCCCGCTGTCTCGTGGGACGGAGGAACGGAGCAGGTAAAGTGAAGAAGAGGCAGGTCAGAGACTGAAAAGAAAAGAGACAGACGGTGTTGTGGTGACTTGGTTGTCGAGGTGTTGCCGCTTCCATCTGAAGCTTTTTCAAAGGCCTTTCTCAGAGGTGTGGGAGGTCTGAATGTGTCATTGGGTTTGCGTGTGTTTTCTCTTTTCAGAAGCGTGGGCAAGTTTGCTCTATAGGTCCTGCATGTGCAGTTAGTTTGTGATTATACGTGAGTGTGTGTTTGTGTGGGAGGGTATGCACTGCACCTACGCATATGTCTGCCTACGTACATAGTCTTAAACGAGTGCGTGGTGAAGTCGTTGTCAGAGCAGATGTCAGCAACAGCCCGTTCGTGTCCTTCCCGCAGCAGGAGGCTTTTACATTCCACTGCTGCAAGGATCAAAGTCCTCATCCAGTTGAGAAGGAGAAGCCAGCCGCGCTCCACCGCCACTATCACCACCAACACCACCACCAGAGCACTGCAGCGCCGCAGAAATATACAGCACCTACTGTACACATGTTGAAATGTATGTGTATGTAAATGTATGTAAAAATGTATGGAAGTCTACACAAGGTGTTTTTTTTTATTTGTGTCTTTTAGCGATCCAATTCTTGCTATTTTAAAATCACTTTCAGCGTGTGTGTGTGTGTGTGTGGACGCTGACTATATAAAGCAACATTACTGCATTTTTATGTAAAGAGAGCACACAGTGGCACACCAGGAAAGAAATCCATTTGATATTTTCCCAGCGAGACCGAATTTTAGCATGTGGATTTCAAATTCTTGTATAGATTATGGAGATTTTCTCAAAAATGTTCCTTTATTTAATACAAAAACCCAACTTACGTGCATCTTTTTCATACATGCATCCATACAAATACAGTGCTAACACACTATTTTCATAGCCTGTTAGTATGCACAGATTGCCTCTAGATCAGCAGCGAGCAGGCGCTCTGTCTACAGAAAACTGGACTCACCAGTGCGAGTCTATTGCCTCTCTTCTTTCTTTTGTATTGTTTGGTGCAAAGTGTCACAGACCAGTTGGGTTGGTAAATATGAACATGCTGCTTGCAGTTTACTTGTGTCACTCTGAAGGATTTCTGCCTTTTGGAATTAACAAAAGTGTTGCCATTTCTCTCAGTGCCATTTGGTGCAGCTAGCTTCAAAAGTTGCCTTTGTGCTCTATGATGAGATCTCTTCAGGATTCAAACACTGTGTACATTTATATTCATATATTTTCAGCCTCTTTCTCTGTTGTTGTTGTACACACACACACACACCACACACACACACACCACACACACACACACACACACACACACACACACACACGTAAAAGCGCTGTCTCTTCAGGGGGGTTTAGTTGCTCTTAGTCAGCATTCTGTTCGTTCTCCTGCACAGACGCTGGCTCGAGTCCATTTCAGGTCCTGTCACTTCCAAATAGTGCTGTTACCTGCACACAATTGAACAGGCCACTGCAGAGACTGTAGACAGAAGAAAATCTCATTTTAGGTGCTTCTTAAAATAGCCCGTGCTCATTGTACTGTGTTCATGAGCTAAATGGTATCCATTAAAAGAAATGCATAGTAGCCATTAAAAATGTTTAAATGGTTACATGCTCTGTGGAACAACTTCAAAGTGGATGCAGGGGACAGTGACTTAAAACTCAAATAGTGAAATGTTGACAAACCAAAATTCATGATTAGCAACGTGTAAAACAAAGCGGTGGACGAGTAAATGTGCTCAGTAACTAAAAATGCAGTAAAGGTCAATGTCAGAGGCAATATACATTTATCCTATGATAATAACGGCATAGTTGGTTGATGTGGCAATAACTAATTTAACTAATTTATACTGTATACTGTTGAGCAATACTGAAAGCACAATATCAGGCTAAATGTGTAACTGTGCTGACGGGTGGGTGATTAGGGTGTACGGCAGGTCCTCAGCTCTGATTCCAGGCCACCTGGATATTTTTTGTCTTAACGTCATCCCACTGCTCTCTTTCCTTACACTTCCTGATTTTCTCCCTACTGCAACTCCCCATGTCACTGGTAATATATTCCTTTTCCTTTCGGCTTAGGAGAGATTGCCGCCTGTGTGGAACGTACAGGAGGCGGCACACATGACAAACACTTGCTTGCTGTGAAATCACTGAGCTGTTACTGCTCTGTTCTTATATTAGTGCCGTCAAATGTCATACAGATTTTATAGTAGAGAGCTGGCAGGTTAAAAAAACCCTTTGTGACAGATCTTAGCCGGGTACGATCTATGGATGTAGTAATAGCTTCAAGCAATATTTTCATGACTAAATATGAATTATCTCCATGATTTCTAATATTCAAATCAAAAACCTGCTTTTTCATCCCCTGAAAGTTCAAAACCCAAAGATATTTAGACTCATATAACACAAAGGAAATCAGCATTTTCTGACATTTAGGCATCTGTTGATAGACTAATCAGTCGAGTCACTGCAGGGTTGAACTTCAATCAAATCTAAAAGAGCAAAATGAATAAAGTTCAAATAAATAACAACATCAAGGCTTGGCTGAAGAGGTACCGAAGTTTGCAGGATTGACAGTTCAATATGAGAGAGGCCCGAGGGAACCAGATGATTCCAATTGGATGGATCGTGTACGTGTGTGCATGCGTGTGTGTGCATTGCGTGTGTGTGTGTGTGTGTGTGTGTGTGTGTGTGTGGTGTGTGTGGTGTGGCGCGTACACCATGAACAGATGAACGAGAGGCATTGGGGAAAATAATATATGAAACACAGTGCAGTATTGAATTTTTGCAGACACCTGACTGCTAACCACATGATGCTGACTTGTCCGTCGTTTTGGAAATGTTACATTCACGGTGACAATGTAAGGTCAAGTGAATAAGGCCTCAGTCACACAGGCCAGTAACCCCCTGGCAACAATATTACGGTTTGCCTGAAGATATCGTACAACTGGTCGTGAGGGAAATTGTGTTTTGTGACTGGTTGCAACTGGTTTGATCAGTACAAGATTGACACGTATCACCTGTAGTTTGCATGGAGCATGTTGTTTTGGTCTCCAGTTATTCTACAAGAGCAGAGCCATCAAGAAAGTTTCATTCATATTAAATGGCTCTGTCCTAGCGGTAGTGAAAATGCGAAACATGTGACTCCAAACGGAAATGGTAACCATTTGAAACATGCTTGTTGCAGCAGTAAAGCACAGCTTTTATTTTGAAGGGGAACATACTCCGTTTCGCGTTTCCGCTCAGCTAGTAGTTTGCAAAGTCCTCCGTACAAACTACAGGTGACTGCAGCAATCTGTTGGCTGCTGAGGAGGTTTTAGGTGCAGCACCCGCTTTGGCACCAATTTCACCTGGTGACAGTATTTCACCTCCAATAATCACTCACCAGGGAATCCATATTTGTCCTTAGCGACCTGAGGTTGTATCACGTTCAACTCTTAAGCAACGTGTGCATGACGTCAACTACGTATACAGAAGCTTTTAAGTATAAAACACCATTAACGACAAAAAGAATGTACACACATTGTTGATTAAAAGTATCTTTTAACAGTTTGAATTGCACAAATCAAATTTAAATGCTTAACATTTAGTTGCATATGCAAAAAACAAAAACACCTCTCTTAAATAAGTATGTTGATATTTGAGTCTTTCTCAGTCCTTCGGCTGTCTCCCATCCCGTATTCTGCTTTCCCACCGGTGTGACTGAAGTGTATTTTGTAATTTTTTTCCTCACACGTGTGCACAAGTCTGCTCGACTACAAAAAGGTTTTCTGCTGCGTGGAGCTCTGACTCACGGTTAACTATCCTAAAAGCAGCCTCCGCTACCTGCCTGAATGCAAATGTAGACAGTCGAGTGAGTCGAATGTGTCACTTCCTCCTCTAATTCAATTTTCCTGTCCCTGGAGGCTGCAGGGTCCAGATTAGCTCGAGTGCTTTAGTCCTCTTGTTGTTCTCCTGCTCTCATCAATACACACTCAGCATGCGCTTAAGTAATCACACGGCCTTGACGGTATGTAGGAGTTTAAGGGTCTAAAACATCCGTCATTCACAACAGAAGAGATTAAAATCACGCCATGAATATGTGTTAATAAAAAGCAGCAAGGATGGAAGTTTTTTGATGTTCCAGCCTTCATCATTACAGCGTCAAATATTTGTCCTTGGTGTCGCCTCATGGTGAATAAATTGTCTCGCAGCGCTCCTGATAATTGCTGAATCATATAGGACGTTTTAGTTAATCTGTTGTTCTGGACTCGCACATGGTCGGACTTAGAAAGGCGGGAGAGTGCGGTGTAACAGTAAAGTAGGGGGTCGAGCGGGAGAGTGTGGTGTAACAGTAAAGTAGGGGGTCGAGCGGGAGAGTGCGGTGTAACAGTAAAGTAGGGGGTCGAGCGGGAGAGTGTGGTGTAACAGTAAAGTAGGGGGTCGAGCGGGAG
>NW_024582364.1:1547400-1563004 GCF_018398535.1 Haplochromis burtoni | reverse complement strand
AACAGTAAAGTAGGGGGTCGAGCGGGAGAGTGTGGTGTAACAGTAAAGTAGGGGGTCGAGCGGGAGAGTGTGGTGTAACAGTAAAGTAGGGGGTCTTACGCAGTAGAATGTCGCAGGACAAGTGGTCCTCGCTTCTTGTTAAAATGTTGGTGGCTTGATTTGTAAAGCTGTGCTCACACTGCCAAAATAGACTGACTACTAGACATTTGAAAGGACGTGGGCATTATAAAGCTACAGACTGAAGCCGACACTTGCTGCTGTGTGATGGACGCGATGAGGGACTGATCAAAGTTGAGGAGGCTTCAGTTTTTTAGCAGCATTGCTTTAATACTGTAAAGCTCAACAAAGCGCATTTATTCATGTTCGCAGACACACACGAGTCCAAATATGATGTTCATGAGTGCTAGAGCAGCATTTCAGTATAGCTAACCATGCCTGGCTGTATAGTAACTTTGCTGCTTGTAGTGTTAATCAGTTTAGGGTAACTCAGAGGACAGATTTGGGCTTTTTTTTTTTTTTTTTTACAACCATTCACAGGTGATTAAATTTCAGGTGAAGCCAAAAATTAATTAACAAATTTAATGCTGATTATAAAAATCAACTGTAAAACTAACAATAGGTTTGTCGATGCTCGCTTACAGTCAGGCCACACAAGTCAAGTGCTAATGGGTGATTTTGTTGTGTATAATTGGCTAAAAAATGTCACCACCTGGATTATGTAGTAATTAGATAATTACTACAGTGATTACTGTTTTGGCTGATAACAGGGTTTTAAGCTTAACTGATGCAGTGTGTAGCTTCGCATTTCATTCTCATTACATATTCTGTGGTTATGAAAAAGATGTTCCTATGTGTCAGAAGCATCAAATTATTGGTTTTCTTTAAGGAAAAAAACAACTAGAGAGATTATTGAAACTAAAGCTGGATTAAGAACTGTCCAACACGTTACTAAAACCAGGAAGGATAGTGGAGAAACATTACCTTCGAAGACGTTAAGAAACAAAACCTCATGAGTCGTCGTGATTGATTACTTAAATGTTTCTAGAAAAACAGTACAACTGGTGTTCATATTTAATAGCGAAAGTAAGAACATTTCCACATGCACAGTCCAAAGAGAACTCTGGGGATTGGGACTAAATTAATTATCGGTGACGCTAATTTGGAAAGCAAAAGGTCTTCAGTTTGCTAGGGAGCATAAAGATTGAACTCTGGATAAATGGAAAAAGGTCACGTGGTTCGATGAGTCCAGATTTATCCTCTTCCAGAATGAAGGTGCATCAGGATAGTCAGCTCCTGTCTGTAGGGCCGGTGTTTGATCAGAGGTTGTTTCGGTTGTTTAGGTATGTAGTTCAGCTACATGATGGGTGCAAAAAATTAGGTCAGCTGACTACCTGAAACATACTGAATGACCAGGTTTTCCTCCATCAGTGGACATTTCTTTCCCCCCTGATGACACTCAGATGTTTAAGATGACAGTGCCACGATTAACTGGGCTCAATAGCGAAAGGGCGGTCACACACACACGAGACCACAGAGCCAAGACTTTAAGCCATTTTGCTGCAGTGGTCTAACTCTCCCCTAATCAATTCAAATCACCAAGGGCTTGGTGAAAAATTCCTGCACTCTGAATGGGAATAAATGTAATATTGCATAAACTCATTGAAAAGAATCTATGGTGAATACATGCCAAAAAAGGAATGAGTGTTTTCCGCTTACAAACTTTCTTCACATTGATGGGAGAATGTCTTAAATCGGTGCTGCAGGCTTACTGGCACATTGTCAGCACATCGTGATATTATGGATACTAGACAGTAAAATTCTGTTTTCACTTTCTACTGAAATTTTTAAACAAAGTTTCAATCTGTTGCTGATAGAAGCAAATCTACCAAGTGTCATCACATGAACCAGCTTTGCAAAGGACTACATTGAGTCATGCCCTCAACGTTTTGTGTTCTTTACCATAAACGGGAGTGGCAGCTGAAATCAGTCAAAAACTCAAGTGCACAGACATAGTGTCAGGCTGGTGAACACAGTGGAACATAAAACAGGCAGCTATGGATGCACAAATAGAAACTGTTTCCGACCAAAAGTATGCAATAGGGTAAACATTGGACTCCATTGTGATGTTTTAGTCAGTGGTGTTTTGTGCTGGTGAAGATACTGGTGAAGGTCTCATCCAGAAATCAAAATACTTATTTGGGCTGCCAGGTTTGGTTAAGCCAATAGAAAATAAAACTTTCAACTTTTACCTGAAATGAAATATTTGAAGTGCGGGTTCAGGTCAGGAGATCGCCAGGCATCCCAAGTGTCTTTTAAAGGTTCCAGGTAGAACCAAGTGCAATTGGGATAGCCAAATTAACCCTTAATCATTAACCCTATTGCTGCCAGTTAATATTAGTGAAGGCTTTGTGAAACCCAGAAATGTTCAGGATTATGCGTGAATCATATAGAGCATAGGTGTCAAACTCTGGCCCGCGGGCCAAATTTGGCCCGCAGCCTAATTACATTTGGCCCGCGAAGCCAATACCAAATTACTATTAGAGCTGGCCTACTGGTATTATACAGCTAATATATATATTGTTTAGTATTAAGCTGTGCTTGTTCCATATTCAGTTTTTCAGCAAAACTTGTTTGAGTCAATAAGAAAAGATTCATTCTTATATCTAGATCTTCAATAAATATTAATGTTAGCCCGCGACTTTGTTCCAGTTTTGAATTTTGGCCCACTGTGTATTTAAGTTTGACACCCCTGATATAGAGTTTTCGTTTTCGAACCCTTCTCCACAGAGACACCTGCTGGCGTCTTTTGCTATTGTTACATTTTGGCTGTGCTGTGGCAGGCAGGAAGTGGGTCCAAATACAGGACTCAAACACGAAAAAGGTAAACTTAGAACGGCAGCTTTATTCGCTGGGAAAACTTCTCTATAAAAAAAAACTAAAAAAACCCAAAATGACCCAAAACCCTGAGTAAGAAACTAAGAACAAAAAACACCAGGAAAGTAGAAGTACAGAACAAAGCTAGAAACCAGAACCATGAAGAGACTTAAAGCACATAAGGAGGTATGACACAACAAAGGGCAAAGGAAAACACAGGGCTTAAATACAAAAGGGAGTAACGAGGGAATGGGAAACAGGAGGGAAACACAGCTGGGACTAATCAGACATAATGAGACAAGAGGAAGCAAAACTAGATGCACTGCACACAGGACAGGGACTATCAAAATAAAACAGGTGACAATCACAAAGACAGACGTGACACAGAGACATGACTGACTGGGGAGACAGAGGGAACATGGAGACAAGAGTGACTAGACGTGGAACACAGGAAAGGCAAAGTAACAGAAACCTAAATCCTAGGAACTACAAATAAACATGAGCAAAAAACATTAAAAAGACCCCAAACCTTGAATAACAATAATGAAGGAATATAAATTAACCAACAAACACAAAACACTGGGTCACAGACCCAGTACCCTGACAAAATGCCACTATGTTTGTTGTGATAACCACACAGGTTTTGTGGGAATGAACGTTGTCTTTGTAGGTATGCTAAACGTAGTCCTTGTGGAAGATGTGTCCTGTGCGGTGGATTGAAGTGTGAATGAATGAGTCATTGTGCTGACTGAAAATGAAGATCAATAAGAGAAAATCAAGTAAAATATATCTAATGTCTTCATTTGTCATATGTGCAGATTTTTATTCAAAATTTCATTTTCTGTTTTTCACTTCTCTCTTAGCAAATTAAGTCACATAACTGAGTTGTTGCAAGTCTACGCAGGAATGTTGTAGTTTTTGCTGAGATGAAAGTCATGGATATACCACAAATCCACTTGCTAATAAACTAGTGGATCATATGCCCTTGGAACAAATGATTAGTGAGGTATCTTTTGACCTCTACAGCAGGATCACCAGTTGCATTGTGGGTAAAATGAGCTTCTCTAACCCGGCTGTCAAAAAAATTCCCACAAACTGTCTCTTGCTGTGGTTTCTGCTAGTGATGATGATGGCTTTTAAGCTTTCTGGGAGTTTGCGGTATCATCAAGTTTGCTCTACACTCTGTCAGTCAAGCCTAGTAGCAGCAGGTAAGCTACCTGTCAAAACCGGGGTGAAAAAAACCTCACTGGTGATGTGACGTGAGTTTGGAGCAGTTTTTTGAAACATCTGCACTTTGTGAACTCGACACAGCATTGAAATGTCAGTACTGAGTGTCTCCTCACTAGTTGACATCAGAAGCTGCTGCTGGAGTACTTGTGGGGAAAAACGTCTAATTTTGTTTTTAATTCATTGCATCACTCTAAATTTTAATACAATAGTAATAATGTTTAATTTGAGGTATGTTGCTTTTATTGTGATAAGGACAGAGGAAGAAGAGGCAGAAAATAGAGGAGGGCAGTATCTGAAGGCAGGAATCTGCTGCATGGGATATATGCAGCCTAACTGCTGGTTAGCAGTGTTTGTTATATTTAAAATAGTAAAAATTAGTAAATGTAACACTATTCTGTTCTTTTAAAATAAATGAGTTTCTGTTACAATCATAGGTGTGTTTTTTTTTTTAGTTCAGAGTGTGTTCATGTTTAAAAAAACAACTTTTTAATATGACATAACAGCCATGATAGTTGCCTCTGACTACTCCGCTCCACTCAGGCTTTTGCTGCTATTTAACCAATTAACTGACACCACCTTATTCATTGGAGACGTGCCTTCTTTCTCTCTGTGAGCACTGTGATCAATGAGAAATCAGTCAATACCAATCAGCAGGAAGCAGGAGCCGAACTGGTTTTAAAGGGTTCAAGTGTGGGATGCTAACCGACTGATGTAGATACAGAGGTTAGCCATGTAGGAGTTAAGCTGGTTACAGATAACAGCTCATTTAACCCACAGGGTCCCACCTGCTGCTCTCACCGGGGGCCGTGCTCCAGATGGCCTGTGATTGGTTTCACACAGGCCGAAGTAAGAAGCACTAACAGGCCCTGTTTATACTCCCAGTGGGAGCTTGTCTGATGCTCATGGCGGATTTGTGTGCAACCATGTGGGTGCATGAAAATTTATTTGCCACCTTATAAAAGTCAGAGAGAATTGAGTTTCTGAGTGTAGTGATTAGCATGGAGACGCTACTTTTCTGGTCAAGATCTTTAGACTTTGACTGATATGAGTCATTTAATTTGGGAGATACTAATCTATTTGAATTTTATCTTCTATCTTCTGTGTCTAAATGCTTTATGTCTAAGATTCATACTCTGATGTACACAGCAACTCGGGGTTCAGTATTTTGCCCATGGACGCTTTGGTGTGCCGACTGGACTGGACACCCCTGATTCTTTTTGATTACATTAAATTGAAGCTGTCCACACCGCCCCCATTTTGTCAGTTTTTGCAGCACATTGTTTCTTTACACTCATGCTTTGTTCTTTTAGAGGTTTCTAGTGCAGGTGTTCAGCACATGCATGAACAAATATCAAGTCTCCATCGTCACTGAGCAGATCAGAAGCTTTTAGCAGTGGGGTTTCTCTCGCTGGTAACTGAGAGCATCATTGGCACCTCAGCTATGATTCACAGCACTGCTGCTTCCTTATCAAAGGACACTGAAGAATTGTAAAAGCCAAAAGAACAATTCATGTGTCACAATCAAGCACCAGCCTCCAGAGCTGAACAAAGTAGCAAATATGGAATTGGCAGAAACTGCAGTTCCTCCAGTTAAGTTGCTGAAAAGGATTTACCTTCCCAGTACATTCACCTGTGGCTGACACCAACAAAAAAAAACCAAATACAGACTCGACCCATTCATGTCACAGAGTGCAGAGTTGGACACGCTAGGCTTTTCGGCTAGCCAAGTAAAAACAAAAAGTTATGTGATGCTAGTACAAGGTATATTATTCAAGTGTCTCTCCCCCACAGTTAAGGCTAGAGTAGTAGATATTTAATCTTTATTATCCGCTCCACTCACAGTTGGAAACGGAGTCATGCATGCCACCTAAACCACTAGTGAGTGGAGTCAGGTGGAGCCCCCTGTAGTTTAAAATTGGTCAGCTCTCAGAGAATCCCTCCCCCTGTCTGTCTGTAAGGCCTCACTCTTTTGGAACATTTTCATAAAGCAGAATTATCTGAAAAAATATTACAATGATAAAACTAATAATAATAATAATAAAATAAAATAATAAACAAATAAACAAACAGCAACCCCCCCCCATAAAACCAGACGATGCCAATATGGTCACGAATCATCTTTTATACAGTCTGTGGTCATAGTCATTGGCTGGAGGTGACATTATCACACTGTTCTTTCTAAAAGGCAAAAATCACCCCAATGATCTTGAAATGCAGACTGAGAAAAACGTGCATGTCATTATTGCATGATTGTAGGACATGCTGAGATTGATGTGAAGTTGTGTCACAAAACCTGAATACGAAGTTTTTTAAATATTTTTCTTCATTGCACTTTCCAGACTGAACAGCGTTAATCTCATTCGATAGAAACAGATGGAAATGAATTTTCAAAACAATCTTACACCCTATATTTTATCAAAATGAAAGCTTTCATTATCTGGAGTTTCTCATTAAGGACAGAAATTGATTTACATGAACAGTTCCATTTTCACCCCAAATAATAGTTATCATCATAACTGCCCCCCCCACCCACCTACCCCTTGTTTTTCTAACATTTAGCATTCCACACTGCACCTATTTTTAATCTATCAACCCGACAGCATTTTTAACCAGTGGCAAAACATTTTCCACTCTGTTTATATCCACACAGCAGCTGTTACTGCTCGCCATCCAATGGGCCAGTTCCTCTGAGAATTTTGCAGCAGTACTTAAATGCAGTCCTGCCTGAATATGATACATAGCAGCATCATGTTTGATTTCCAGCAGGTTAGGTTTTTTTTTTGTTTTTTTTTAAATACAAAATAGAGTGAGATGGACATCTGACAGCATGGTTCTCTGCACGTCAGACTGAACCTATACAGCTGCTCTGCTTTCCCTCTGCACCTCCTGTTCATGCGAGCAGAAAGACAGTCTGGAGGAGTCGTGATGCCCATCTCAATGAGAGGAGGAGGAGTTGAGTGGGACACAAAAAGGGAGGTGGTGCATAGAGCAGTGGAGGAGAGATGTTGCAGGTTGTAGCATAGAGAAATCTACAAGAAGCCTACCAGCAGGTCTTGAGGAATCATGAGTCTCATCTTAATGAGACATGGTAGGAGGAGAGAGAAAAAACTCAAATCTTAATACTAATCTAATGTTGCTAGTCAAGCACATTTCCTGACATGCAGTTTTTCACTACTGAAAGCAAATCTGCTGTGTTATACAATGCTATTGTACATTTCAGTATAGATTTTCCAAGCATCTAGTTGTAATGCAATCTTGCTGCCTTGTCAGCAAGAATCAGGAAAACAGGGTGGCACCTTCATCATGTTACTGGCTTGACTTTGTAGAATATCTACCTCAGCGAAAGTTAGTCACCTTCAAGCAGTGATTTGAGACAAACCCCAGTTGTTCAGCATGAGCTTTTAACAAGCTTTTTATTAAAAATGACAGCCAGAAATGGCGTGCCAGTGGAAGGTCATCCTTTCAGTTTAGCGTTCAGTGCTGCTGTGGTCTTCTCAGTCAGGATCACTTCACCACTTGAGACTAGGCCCCTCTGGCTCTGGGAGACTTTCCTTGCTGCAGATACTGCTCTTCCTGCAAGGCAGGCATTTTTTCCTTTAAGTGCTGAAAAAGAAAATCTTACAGAAGTGCATAAGTGAATATGTAAAGCTAAAAATTCTAGATGCCATTTCAGCTGTGGAAGCCTTTCTACCTATGATTTAAGCTTGCAAATGCCAATTTCAGTGCGATCTGCCTTCTTGAAGTGTAAAAGCTCTGGAAAGTTTTGCCAAACTTGCATAAAGCTGCAGTTCTGTAAACTTAGGGCAGAATGCCAGGCAGTTTAAGTATTAGACTACAATCAAGATACTCACGCTGTCGATGACAGTACTGCTCACAAGAGTCCATGCTGGTTGGATAGCAAACAGCTGTGGTGCAGTGGATGAACACCTTTTTTAAAAAAAAAAAAAGTACATTTGGTCAAGAAAACAGTTTCTGTGAAGGGAACCCAATTTAAATAAGCTCTGCTGTACCCTGTCTTGCTGTGGAAAGTAGTGTTTTGGATCCATAAATTTAAACATCTTTATGACAAAACGTTTGTGGTGCGTCGGGTACTGAAGCCCAGAGGAGCTGTCCACATGAACCACTGTGGTCAGGAATTTGTCATCATGGTATGGACACCTGCAGCCAAGAAGAATCCACCTTAGCACAAAATACAAAAACTGTACAAAGTTGTAGCAGATTGCTTTTATATACCCATTAAACAGAAGGTCCCACTGTGGCAGGCTGTCAGGATTTGGATTGAAAGTGGCCCAGCAGTGCTCCAAGTTCAGAATGATATTTGGGTCGGACCTTGCCAAGATGCGCACCTCAACATAGACGGGTTCCCGTAACACTTTGCTGATTGGGTAGTCTGACGGGGCATAGAAGGAGCTGTACGCTGCCACTTCTGCAAGTAGAGTAATAGTTTTAGTGCATACAAGTTCATTTCTGTACTGCTTCTTAGGGGTCGTGTCACTCACCCTCCACACATCCTTTTGTGCGGCACTGTCCACTTCCCAGTCTGAGCTCCACTCTGAGAGGTCCTGCAGCAGCAACCGGTACGGGAGGAGGAACAGGGCTCACCTCCAGGATGAGAGCCTCTGTGGCTGTGCCGGAGTACCGACACTGGAACAGTAGCCTGTCGGCAGAGCACAACTTTGTGCTATTTAAGCAGTCAAAGGCCTACTTAAGTTTCAGTCCCTTTAAGAGTTAACTCATAGAATGAATGGAAATCAACTACAGCCCAATTGCTTTGTAGTGTGGCACGATAACAGAGGCACTGGTTCTAGATATTAGTCCAATAGGATCGACAGGTTCTCTCTTTCAAGTCCAACATGTACCCACTGAACTGCTTAAGCTTTTTGGAAATTATACCTTAAACATACACTACCAGAAGTATGAACCTTTTAGGGATGGCCGTCATTTTATTTACAGCACATTTAAACAATTTGACTGGCAGTGCTTTAGAAACAGTACATTTACATCGCAGCTGCCAAAGGAGAAAAAAAGTTTACAATACATGAAGCTAAAGGGGGTTTTATATAGAGTTGACTCAAATAAAAATAAATAATCAGTGCTTTTGTGTTCAGAATTTGCCAATTAATGACTCAATTCCCATTTGACAGACTCACTCAAAATGGCTGTCCCTGGTGATTGAGCCTTTTAGGCCAACTCCTACTTCATATGAAGACGACATGTGGTTTTCATAAACAACAAAACCATCCTCCTCCTGTGGGAAGACGGGAAAAAAATGACTATGTTCAAATGATGAATCCGATCAGATTGTATTTTCATATTAAAACTGTCTAGATAACCCTCCACCTACCGTAACTGTGGTGCCACATGCTGTCACAGGGAACTGAAAGATGGCAAAGGCACAGGTGCTGTCGACAGAGGTACAGAAGACATCGTCAGTCTCCAGCAGGTCGATTGAGTCCAGCTCTATAGGTGGCAGGGTGGCATCTCTAGCCACAACCACCACAAACTGGCCATCCCTGGTACACTGCACAGTCACTGGGAGACAAGACAATAGATGGGTGAAGGTCTGCTCAGTTTCACATGTCCACCAACAGGAAAAGAAACCTCACCGAAGCATAAATACCTGTTTTCCCATAGTAGCACCGTAGCCCATCAAAGCAGCAGTTCATTTTTTCACATTGTTCAGGGGTCAAATCTGGAGTCCCACACCGGAGCTTCTGAGCCTCCTCTACCAGGCATTTATCAAGAGGAGCTGCAGTTGGAGGGACATTTGACTGTTGTTGAAACCACTGAAAAGAATGAGAAGTTTGAGGTTTCTGCAGAGGAATCTTCCAGGAATGCTGCGCAGTAACACAACAAACAACCACAACACTAAACAGCAGCTTGAAAAACTTCATTTTGGTGTCAATAACTAACTACACACTGGCCAAATCTACAACAACCACATCTATGGCTGGGATGCAGTCTTTATACGTGATTGATTGTGTGTAGTTCGCTATGAACACCGCCTCTCATTGTTAGTAGTCAATTGTGTGCCAGCCCTGCAGAGTTAATCAGCTGGGAGCTGACAGGTGGAGCTTATTGTCTGCTCATCTGTCTGAAAAGAAGTCATTACACGACTGCTGAGTCAAAGCTGAGTGATTTTTTTTTATTTATTTCTAAAGGAGAATTAAAGAGGAAAGCTGTGAATGGAGTTTCTATTTGCAGTCAGTGAATTTTCCACAGCTGGGTCTGTTTACTCAGAGCTTGAACCTTTGCATGTTTACGCTGAATGTATTATTGTGACCCAACACAGTATTAATTTTTAAAGTGGAAAACATGCTGTATCACACTGACATTTTCTACACTGCCTTCCTCTGTTACTACCAGTGTAAAAACTTTTTCCTTTCCATCTATTCAGATGTATGGGCGGTACACCCAGGAGCTGGGTGTGTTTGCCAAGGAGGAGGCGGCGCGCCTACGTGATGGAGGGGTGCGGGATGGCGGTGGCATGAGGAGGAACGCCAGCGTTCGTAGTCGTGCTGATCTTCTGGAATATGAGAAGGACCCTTGTGCAAAGTGCCAGTGTAAGTGACGATCTCTCTTTTAACCCCTATCCCGCATATTGATTCATAAACCACGTACAGACAAATTTCTACAAAATGTTCCAGTTTTTCTATTTTCACCTATTCAGTTTATCTAAATGATATTTATGTATCACTAGTTCACAACAGTCACTTCAAGTCACAAAGACACTGCAGTACAAGCTACTGTTGTACAGTACTGTGCAAAAGTCTTGAGGCAGTCCTCATTTCTTTGTATTTTGTTGGGAAAATGGGAAAAAGGTGCAGCAATTTATTAAAACGTGCAAACGTGCCTGGAAATACAGTATATCATGCAAAAACAGAGTTTGTATACTTCTAACAAGCTTGAAAGTCAATATTTGGTATGACCATATTTATTCTTCAACAAAGCCTGAACTCTCTTAGGCAAGCTTTCTTAGAATTTCTTCAAGTAGTCTTCAGGAATAGTTCTCCAGGCTTCTTGAAGGACATTCGGAGCTCTTCTTTGGATGTTTGCTGCCTTTTGTTCCCTTCTCTGTCACAATAATCCCGCACTGCTGCCTGAAGATACAATGGTGCTTTTTAAGTTGTCTGCTACGTGTAGATACAACACTTGTTCGTCCCTTGAGTTTGGTGCCTTTTTATCCTTAAATGATTCATAGGTCAGTGTTGAGTGGCTTAACAAAACAAAACAAAAAAATTCCTCTGAAAATGGTCAGCTACAAGAACTGGAATGAACTAAACCGCCAATGTCAATATAAGAAGTTTGAAAGACCTTCAGAAAGCCTGGATTTAAAAAATCATAGAAACACATCGGTATGGTGTAGTGTGGGTAATGTTTTTAAAACTGACAATGATTTAGACTTCAGAGTTTGGACAAACACTGTCAGCTCATGATCTGCTACAACAATACTTTGTGATTAAGAATAAAACCGTCCTTCTCTCCTGCTGGACTCTGCAGAACTCTTTGTAAGGCTGAATGTTTGATACTCCCTCTTCAGACTCAGGCTTGCAAGGAGAAACTGTGCAGGTAGTGCCTGAAGGTCAGACCAATGTAGTGATTAACTATAGTGAATTGTGTGTGTGCGCACCCCTAAAACTGTGATTTCAGCTCTCCACTGAGCGTTAAAGTCGTGTGAAAGCGACGAGTTCTTGAAGTACAGCACAGCAGCTACAAAAGATGGAGAAAAAAGGTCCTACATATTTATGGTTTCCTGATAGTATTCCCGATGGTGTCGGACTTTTACGTCCGATAAAAGTTCCTCAGTTTAACAGTCCCAGCCTGGCAGTGATCAGGACAAAAACTCAGAACTGAGGCTGATAAACGTCTTAGAGAGTAACACCCCCACATAACCAACAAAAACATCATTTGCATTAAAAAACTAGACTTTCCTTACAGAATAGATCATTTACATGTCACAGTAAGATTTTCTAAAAGACTCATTTTGAGTGTTTTTCTGCTCACACCATGCTACCTGCATGCGACTTGTATGCTTTATAAATGAAGCCCAAAGAGAAGAATTAAATGTGTCTGATCTGAGCAACGACCTCCAGACACCAAGGACTGTCTCAATGTCAAAGGCAGGGACAGCGTCCTCTGCTGGCAGCCAGTGGCCCACATTGTGTTTGTCAGTGTGTGAGTGTATCCGATTGCTTCACTTTGTGTTTAGGTTTGTTTATGTGAGCAAAACGCTGATCTGAGCTGTCAGGTTATTTTATGTCTAGTCTTCCCAGATGACTGCAGATAAAGGAGTGGCACCAGCAGAGAGCTCCACTTGAGACCGATGTACTCTACAGTAATGGAGTGTTATGTGTATTTCTGTGTGTATGTGTGCATCTTCCAAATGTGTTTTGAATGACTGTGATATTGCTTTTCAGAAAGTCACACTGTATTTGTCATTTTTCAAAGCTTACAGCTCTACAAATGAACTCATCGTATCTTAATCAATCCAGGCGAAACCTTACAGATAAATACGTATCTTAAAGCTGGAGTGTCTGTCGAGCGAGGAAATGTTTTAGTGTCTACTTCAAGTTGAGTCGACCTTCTTTCCAGAGCCTTGTACTACAAAGTGAGTTTAACACAGCCAGGGGATCTTTTTGTTATCTGAATTCACTTACCCTAACACAGGCATTTGGGATAGGCAGCAACACAAGGGTAACAATCTCACTGAGCTAACCCAGGGTTTCCCTGCATATTCACGTGAAAGAGGTGGTGTTGGCAGCATCTGACCATTCACAAGAATGGCTGAAGAACTTAAACTATACTATGGGAAAAATATGACGAGGTTAAACACAGCAACACAGCTCCTGCAGACAAATCAGCAGTGTGAGTTTGCGTGAGAGGAAAAGCACTTTAGAGTAATATTGTATTAAGAGTGTCTGCTTTAAGTGCTTTGGTCAGTAAGGTTGGAAAAGAGCTGCTATATTAATAAAGTGTAGCCTATTTATAGCCAGGAAAGAAAGCCAGTAAAAAAGCATAGTGTGTGAGTTAACAGACCTATCAATAACACGGTTCTGTCGTTAAGATAAGGGAGAGTGGGAGACTCTGATAGATTATAACGAGTATTTGATTAAATTGATGTTTAAAAGATAGTTTTTGTTTTTGTTCTTTTAGCAGCAGCCTCAGTGGTGTTTAACAGCCTGACAGTAAAGAACAAATACAAAAACTGAACTCAAACTTAGGCTTAGTTTACGTGCAAGTCGAAGATGAGGTCAGCCAGAACATGTTATATTATGATGTCGATATACAGTGGGGCAAAAAAGTATTTAGTCAGCCACCGATTGTGCAAGTTCCCCCACTTAAAATGATGACAGAGGTCAGTAATTTGCACCAGAGATACACTTCAACTGTGAGAGACAGAATGTGAAAAAAAAATCCATGAATCCACATGGTAGGATTTGTAAAGAATTTATTCGTAAATTAGGGTGGAAAATAAGTATTTGGTCAATAACAAAAATACAACTCAATACTTTGCTGACACCATCAGCACTTGCAGCTGTAGGAGAACTTTAATAAAACTGTCTGTGCCCACTCTCTACAGTTTGTGTCAAAATTGTTTTTTTCTGCTTAGACTCCAAATTTGGTAAAGTGTGAACATGCAAACAAGGGCCATGTTTTTAAATTCACTTCAACTTGCACTCATATTTGTCAAAGCAGATGTTTTGACACTTTGCGGATCTGGAGCATTCAGATGTGTGTCTAACAAGATGTCACAGAGAGACGGCACGGCTTTTGGAAGTATTGAGAAATGGTTCTCTTAAGTGTTCCTGTGAGTGGCTCAAAGATTACGGCCATTAAAATCTGTTTTTCAGACCTTTTTCTCGTGTATAGAGGTTCCTCCCAATTCTCTGAATCTTTTCATGATACTGGCACTGCGGTGCAGTGGTCTTAACTCACAACAAGAACTATCCTGTGTGGACTGCATGTTCTCCTTGTGTCTGCATAGGTTTATTACTGGTGCTCTGCCTTCCTCCCACCATCCAAAACATAGATGATGGGTTAATTAGTGATTCTAAACTGGCCATAGATGTGAGGTGGATAGAGGCCTGAATGAATGCATGGTTAAATGTGATCATAGTGTAAAAGAGCTGTAAATGTTAGCCAGTGTCAGTCCACTGTGTACAGAAGATGAAACTCCTTATCAGTATAGCAAACTGTTTAGAGTGGCCAGATCCTCCTTATCTTTACCCATGAAATAAGTAACAATAAGGACTTAATAAGGCAACATGATTGATTATTCCCAGTTTTTGTTGCTTAACCTAATTTCTTTCAAGATATTCCCCACAACACAAGCTTTAGCATCACATACCTTTTCAGTCTTTTGTCTTTATTTTACACTTTTTTTTGGAAACAGGATTATAAATACTTAAAAGTTCCACTTGCAGTTTACCCGATTGTTTTTCAGAGGGGACACAGATTTATTGAACTCTATTAGTAACTGGGGAAAAAAGTTATGTAAGACAAATAACAGAAAATAAAGTGTTAAAATAAATAATCACTCTCAGGGATGACTCTCGACAAGGCAATAGGAGGGAAAGGCAGTGTTTGTTTTTACTCGTGCTTGCGTAAGTGAGCCAGCGTGGCGGCTTTCCAGTATCCATCTCTGCCTCTTTGCCCTTGTGACTAGTGATCTGATTAAAGAGCAATAGATTGCACTATAGGTGAAAGCTGCACTATATCAGCACAGCATTGCTTGCTGGCTGTAATGGAAGCCATTTAAAACAATCAGTCAGATCAGCAGCCAGCCAGAGTGATTTGTGTGTTCACTGTCTGCCGTGTGTGCTCATAGATCAAGAGGTGTTCGTATTTTTAGACTCATCTTTGGAGAGGCGCTCAGGCTGGCCAGGCACCGCTGCTTTCATTCTTAGGTAATGTGTGCTGAGAGAGCCTTCAGATTTGGTGGAAGTGGGAGTTTTAGTGCTTTCCTCTCATGCATCTGTGTGGGAACATCATATCTGTGGGTGATGGACTAGTGTGTGCCTCGGTTCGTATCAGTAGTTGGAGGTTTTTGAACAAGGCAACCTACACATGCAACTAAAGACTGTGCTGCTGAGCTACAAAACATGTACTCCCCTCACTGATTATTTTTGCCTCACAGAGTGAAATGTTGGTGCATTTTTGTAGCAGGTATTAATCAGACCTGGGACTGCAGGTTATTCCAAGGTTCAGCCTCAGTGAATAATATCACAGCTAGTGTTTCACTGTACATTCGAGGACTGTAAATCTTTGAAAAGGGCTGTAGGTGAATGATCTCCTGCATTTTCAACATTATTAATGATTAGGGTGATGCAATGCAGGACTCGCAGAGGTGGAGAAAGTGTCTGGCGTTGGATGTGATTTTTAGTGCGGGATCAGGAGAAGACATCTGTGAACGCCACTGAGCCTGCGGATGTGAGTGTGAGCCAAGATGCACATGGAAGTATGTGGTGGTGCAGGTGCCAGACTCTGTGTGTGTGTGTGT
>NW_024582364.1:1403581-1547380 GCF_018398535.1 Haplochromis burtoni | reverse complement strand
TGTGTGTGTGTGTGTGTGTGTGTGTGTGTGTGTGTGTGTGTGTACTTGTATAGCTGCCTTTATGAGGACCCCTACAAATTCTAAGACCATCAGTATGGGGACATTTTCGCTGGTTTCAAGTCAAATAAGGGACACTTCATACTCCAGTTTAGACGTATGAATTTTTCCCTTTTGGCTGTAGTGCTGTTTATCCATCTAGATTGCTGTTATGTGAGTTGTCCAGTTTTGCTTCAGTATAATGGAGCTAAACAGGACCTGCCAAAAGAACCCTAAAAAGAGGGTAACTCAGCAAAGCAATATAGATTAAATAAAACTACGGGTGCCCTTTTATGATTAGGGTTCATATTAAAAATATGTTTAGATTACGCACTTTGTTGTGATAGATAAGGGCAGGTTAAGAGGCTAGGGAATGCATTACGTCAGTGAATGTCCTCTTAAAGATTGTGTGTGCGTGTGTGTGAGAAAGAGATTAAAGGGAATACATACAGAGAATCTCTGAGAATTCCCCCTCTTTCTTTTATCAAAGAATTTCAACTGAACTGTCAAGTAAAATGACACAATCTAGAAAACCATGTCATCTCATATGTTCACTTAGATTTATCTGCTAAATATTTTTCAGAGGCATGTTTTCTTTTTGACTCTGTGTGAGATTGTGTCATGTGTCAGATTGCATGCTTATCCCATGTTCATGTGTAGGTTCTATGCTGGCTGTTTGCCATCCAGCAGGTGGCCTGGCAGCTGGACAGCCTGCCCCATCATGCACACAGTTGTGCCTCATTTCCCTCAGGAGATGCTGCATCCCATTGTGACCTGCTTCCCGGCCTAGAAAGACTGCTGCAAAGTCCTTTCATTTATCATTTTCCTTGTTTTGGTTTTTGAATAGCAGCATGCCATTCAAACAAGATTTAACACGAACAGTTCTTTTTTTGAGCCATATCAAAACATTATACAAGCAACATAACCACAAGATATCTTGATGTAAAATAGTAAATATTATCACATTACACGGTGGGGGCAGAGTAATGTGACTCATTGTGAACTCAGTGAACTCATTGTCATGTTCAAGAAACCAGTTCATTCATTTGGTACTAAGAGGTACCGAGTGTGCCATCCCCCACACCATTAGCTCACTACCATCAGCCTGAATCATTGATACAAGGCAGGATGAGTCTTTCATGTTGTTTACCCCAAATTCTACAATCAGAACTCAAGACTTAGACCAGGCGGTGTTTTTTTTAATCTTCTGTTGTCCAACTTTGGTAACTCTGTGTCAATTATAGCCTCAGTTTCCCGTTCTTAGCTGACAAGAGTGGCACCTGGTGTGTTCTTTTGCTGTGTAGCCCATCTGCTTCAAGGTTTGACATGTTTTGCATTCAAAGATGCTCTTCTGAATATCTTGGAGTGGTTCTTGGAGTTGCTGTTGTCTTCCTACCAGCTCTTTGGCATCAATAAGGTATTTTCACCCAGAGAACTGCTGCTCACTGGTTATTTTTTCTTTTTCAGCCCATTCTCTATAAACCCCAGAGATCGTTGTTTAGGAAAATCCCAGCAGATCAGCAGTTTCTGAAAGACTCAACATCCAATAACTATGCCACGTTAATTTCAGTGCTCAGTTTGACCTTCAGCAGGTTGTTTTTAACCATGTCTGTAAATGCATTGAGTTGCTGCCATGTGATTGGTTTCATTTAAAAATGATAAATCATTTCATATGACAGCTCAGTACTTAAGCTTTGAGCAAATGTCACAAACTGCATCGTAATGAACATTTATTTCCAATTAGTCACATAATGAGTGACGAATATCAAACTTTTTCCTCTACAACCGTTTCTACAAACAAGCTGAACAATTAACAAAAAAGTGTTTTTGGTTTCTCACTTGGCTGTAACGCTGTCATGAAGTGTGGATCTGGCAAATGTGTTAGTAGCACATTTTTAGCTTCTCTGGGGACAGGCACATCTATGAATGCTCTGGATATTTGTGAATTCCAGGCTTTGGCAGTGTCCGCAGACAAGCGAGGAGAAATTAGTCCAGCAATGCTTCTTTTAGCTGACCTAACCCAGAGTTATAGATTATAATGTAATAGTAGAATTTATAACCATGACCTAGCTTTTTTTTCTTGATATTCTCATATTTGAACTGGATGAAGATAATGTGATTCTCTCATGTGCAAACGTGATAACATCTCTCTGCTCACTGCATCTTTTTACTCTTGTTTTCTTCATCAAAATACACGTAAAATCACTCAAATTTTGTCCAGTGCTGACCTAAAAATGTATTCAGTTTTTTTTTTTTTATTTAAGACTAGTGCAACCCCATGATGTCTCATGCTCCCTCAACCACTCTTTTACGATTTGAACCCAGTGAATCCTGGCAGTGTCATCTATAAATATGCCTGTGCCACCAGTAAAAGAAAACTCCACTGGTAGAAACACCTTTTTTGGCAAATAATGTTTCTGAACCTAAACTTGACCACCTGAAGCAACTCCAAATCAAAACACCACCACAGGCTTGTAAAGCAAGCGCTAGTCACAAGGGGTGCATTGCTTCATCCAGCTCTCTTCTTACTCTGATTTAACCTTCACAGTGAAACAGGTCAAATCTGGAATCATCAAACCACATGAGCTTTTTCCATTGCTCCAGGGTCCAATCTTTATGTGGCAAACTGAAGCCTGTTTTCCAGATTAGTCTCACTGATGAGTGTTTTTCTTAAGTCTACACAGATGTTTATTGCCAATCCCTTCAGATCTCTTTGCAGCGTATATGTCGAAATATAGTCGTGAGTTCCATATTTCTTCTTAAAAGATGATAGTTCATCACTATCTTTGAACTGTTATTATAATAGTTTCAGCAGTCTCCTTAGTTGTTTTCATCGTTTAATGCGGGCCAATAATTTAGTTACTCACTGTCCCGTTTAGAGTTAAATAACTTGTTGCCAGCTGAAACATATTAATTAATGCAACCAATGGGTGACTGAGTTTGTAGGACCAAAAGAAGTTACGTTCCTTGAATGCAACTAGTTGTTGTTTATTTATATAACTGAGTTATTATTTTTTCCATATGTAGTAGAGTTGAGTGATCATGTGACTTTAACAAAATATGACAATTAGTAATTTTTGTGAGCTTTTATTTATTTATTTATTTTTGTTTAACTAACTCACAAAGAAATTTAGGTTACATTTACCAAAGAGAAGTCACACTTCCTCTTTAAAAGCTGGGCTATGGCAGGCAAGCATTATTAAATCTTATAATTTTATCACTGGTATTTCAGACCACAATTTTATATTATTTTCTAGAAAACTTATAAAATCACGGGTTAAGAATGACTTTCAAAATTCATCTAATAGGAGATCCTTTTATGAATTCATACCAAGAAGTCAGCAACAAAATGTAGCAGAAGCATTAGCATCAGTTAACTGGGAGCCTTTATTGTGTAGTGATGATCCACAATTCTGCAGCAGT
The DNA here is from genome assembly GCF_018398535.1 of Haplochromis burtoni. Lineage (NCBI taxonomy): Eukaryota > Metazoa > Chordata > Actinopteri > Cichliformes > Cichlidae > Haplochromis > Haplochromis burtoni. Next base: position 1,543,921 of record NW_024582364.1, on the reverse strand, counting down.
CACTTCACTGACATTGTCAAGGATGTTATATCAACATACTCCATTAGAGCTCGACAAAAAATAAAGACAACATTTAATTTGCCCTGGTTAAACAAAGAGTGCAAGAATTTAATGAAAACAAGAGATCAATTACTAAAGCAGTTCCTGAAAACAGGTCTAACTCTGGATAGACAGAGATTTACTTCAATGCGGAATAAAGTAACAAGAAGTTTGAGACAGGCCAAAGCAAAATTTTTTATAAATATAATTGAAAGAGCCAAAGGTAATGGTAAAATTATCTGGCAACACTTAAATAAATTACTTGGCCGTCATTCAAACAAAAGTAAAAACACAATTGAACTTTATGTAAATAACTCTATTGTTAGAGAGCCTCTATCTATTGCCAGTAACTTAAACACTTTCTTTATTTCATCTGTTAAGGAGATCAGTCAGAGCTTTGACTCAGTCATATGCTCTGATAATGTGAATGATGTTGGTCAAAATTTGTTCACCATCACTCATATTTCAGACACTGAAGTTGCTAAACTAATTACAGGTTTAAAACAATCAAAAGCACTTGATGTATATGGTATTAACACAAACTTCCTAAAGGAACATATGGATTTTCTTGTACGTCCAACAACTCATGTTTTGAATATGTCTTTCAAACACTCCATTGTTCCAACAGATTGGAAAATTGCTGCAGTTACACCAATTTTCAAAGCAGGTGTGAAGACTGACATGGCTAATTATCGCCCCATAAGCATACTCCCGGTCGTATCTAAAATAGCTGAGAAGTGGGTGGTTAAACTCCTCACTGCTCACCTAGAAAACACCCAACCCTCATTACATCCATTGCAGTTTGGCTTTCGGGCACATCACTCCACAGATACTGCCCTGTGTATGTTAGTGGAGAACTTGAAGAGCTTGCTGGACAAGAGTCCCTGTGTTGGAGCTGTATTTTTAGATCTGAGGAAGGCTTTCGACTCTGTAAACCATCAGATATTGTTATCCAGATTGACTCGGTTTAATATCTCCAGTCAGGCTCTTCAGTGGTTTGCCTCATATCTCTCACACAGGAAACAGTGTGTGGTGTTGGATGGGGTTAAATCTCCATATCTAGACTGTGATACAGGGGTTCCTCAAGGATCTGTTCTTGGGCCCTTATTGTTCTCTCTTTTTATCAATAACTTACCTGAAGTCTGTCCAAATATATTTACTCAAATGTATGCAGATGATGCAGTTATATATACGCAAGCAAATAGTGTCCAGCAGGTGGCAAAAGATCTTACAGCTGCTTTAGCATTAATGCATAGCTGGCTGGAGGACTCATGCCTAATGTTGAACACCTCAAAAACTGTCGGTATGTATTTTTCAAAACGCCCCTTAAACTTGAAGCAGTCAAACATATTCCTGGATGGAGTAGAGCTTGAATTAGCTCCAGAATTTAAATATCTTGGGGTCATTCTAGACCCAACATTATCCTTCAAGAGTCACATAAATAAAGTGTCCCAGGTACTTAAATTTAATAATCGAAATTTTAATCATATACGTAATAATTTAAATATGAATGTTGCAAAAACTTATTTTTACTCAATGATCATCTCTCATATGGACTATTGTTTGACGTCCTGGTCACTTGCTTGTCCAACAACACTTAAAACTATTGAAAACATTTATAAAAGAAGTTTAAAACTACTTGACAAAAAACCGACTTCCCACCACCACTGTCATGTGTTAAAAAAACATAAATTACTGAACTTCAATAACTTAGTGAAACTTAAAAGAGTGAGTTTAATATATAAAGTCTTACACTCCCTTGCTCCACCACCACTAAAGCAGTTCATTAGGCATAAAGAAAGCTCAGACAGGACCACTCGAGCTACAATCCGAGGAGACTTGTTTATACCCCACAGACGGACAGCATTTGGGCAGAACGTCCTTTCTGTCCAGGGTGGCCATCTGTGGAACAGTCTTCCTCAACCCATTAGAGAATGCTCGACATTCAATTTGTTTAAGGCAAAGGTTAAAAACTGGTTATGGACAAATCAAGTGTGTGATCATGTATAAGTTGTATAGTTTTAATGTTTTATTTGGGAACAGAATGGTGTGTATGTGTAAGTTTGGTGATGGATTTTTATTATGAATGAATGATGAATTTTTATGAATTATTATGTCTATTTTTATGCTTAAGGACAACAGATGGAAATTAGCCCTTGGCTATAATCTGGTATGTTTACATTCATGTAATTTTTTTTTTTTACATTTATGTTCATTAACATGCACTGTCCTAAATAAATAAATAAATAAATAGTCCTAACAAGCTGGTTAGTCTTTGTAACAGTGAAGCCGACAGTTTTCACTCTAAAAATGTCCATCCATCCGGTTTTTACCGCTTCTCTGGTTTTGCGACCCGAACCTGGTTAGGCATATCTATATAGATATGCTAATATGCCTGTATATGTAGCAGCCATATGTCTATGCCTATTACGTTTAAATGAATGGGTGTATTAATCTTTTATTCATACCTTTTTTAACTCAACCATTCAACATCATATTACAGTTTTGAATCTTTTTCAAAAGTTTTATTATTTAGACTTCCTTTTTTCAGCTTATTTATAATTCAGTTTGATTATTTATAATTCAGTTTCCTTCTCCTCTCCTCTTTTCTCCTTGACACTGGTGTTTCTTTGAGTCGCATACAAACAAGTATATCTCTGCAGTCTCATCACACCTGGAATTTCTTTGCTTTTGATTCCCTCTCTCTGTTTCTCTGTGCCCTCAGTGTGTGCATCTCGCTGCCAGAAGTTCTTGATCTCACGGGTGGGGGAGGACTGGATCTTCCTCATTCTGCTGGGGCTACTCATGGCTCTGGTCAGCTGGGTGATGGACTATGCCATCGCCTTCTGCCAAGAAGGTAGGAAAGAGATGCATACCAAAAACGAGAGAGAGATGCTTGAAAGACTGGACAGACAGCAAATGTGATGCTGTTCTCACAGGGGCGGCATTAAACCTCGAAGAGTTAGGCTTCATATGAATGGCTAAGAGGTGCATTGTGAAGACAATTTAATTGTGATGAAATATTGGTTCATAATATTTAGAAATCACGGTTTCTATTCACATTTCAAACAAACTGGGATTTTACAAACATCTGTGATGTGAATAGAAACTATACAGTATTTGATACAAAAAATTCCCAAAATCTCACAATAAATTATAATAAACCAGATTATTTTTCCTGACATTTCTTTCCTAAAAGTGTTCAAACAAAACCAAAACTTGTAAAAAATAAAATAAAATGAAAAGGTTGACACATCATTAACTTTAACAAAACACTACTCAGCCATGACTGAGCAAACACGCCATCTTTTCCGCCCATGCTGATGTTTTCCAGCGCATCCTCTCTGAGCATCAGAACATTTTTGAAAAGATCTTTTTTTCAGGTACGAGTGAAGAAAAATAGATGGCGAAATACACAGCTGGCTTAGTAGTAGTAGCTTTCGTTTTTTTCCCTCTGTTTTTGAAACTGTAAATTTGCTCGTAGGATTAAAGAGGAGTTGCTGAGGGTGAGGAAATCAAAGGCAGAGATTTGGGGTTAGAGCACAGAGAAGCAGTCGAAGAGAAGAAGAAGAGAAAAGGAGTCACAGAAAATTAATTGGGAATAGTTTTTGACTAGTTTAGTTTTGTACTGCATGATACTGAAATGAAGTTCCTTATATATGTGTGTGTGCAGCACAGAAGTGGATGTACGGTGGACTGGACAGTAACTTGCTTCTGCAGTACATTGCCTGGATCAGCTACCCTGTAGTCCTCATTACTTTCTCTGCAGGATTCACACAGATACTTGCGCCTCAGGCTGTGGGTAAGACATGCACACAGAATGTGGACATAAACATATGTATTTATATTCAAATTCTAATTCATGGTCTTATTTCTGTGTAATTGGCTCTGTAGTGCTCCATAAGGGCTCCAAGGACATGTGCTGTATGTCTTAGTGATTGCATCTGCAGGAAATCCATTAAATATAGCTCTGATGAGATGTGCATACTAAAACTATATGAATATCAATCAGCTTTTCCCCTTACTGTCTCCTCTTGCTCTTCATTTATTCCCCCACCCCCCTCTGTGTAATTGCTTTCTTTCAACTCATCTTTTCTCTGCACTGCATCATCCCACCTGGCATCTTTTCATTTCTCAGGTTCAGGTATTCCAGAGATGAAGACCATACTCAGGGGGGTGGTCCTGAAGGAGTATCTGACTTTTAAGACCTTTGTTGCCAAAGTGATTGGTCTGACCTGCGCGCTGGGTAGTGGAATGCCTCTGGGGAAGGAGGTAGAGAGTTTATTTTTCCCCTAGCCTTCACCCATTAGTCTTCTTGGCTTCACAAATTACAACCAATGAATTAAAGGCTTTTTTGTAGGTCTGGAAGATTTAATAATGTTCTCTCTTCTAGTCTCATTAAAGTCATAGCTGTCAAAATAAAAGTGTGATTTACTGCTAATAGCAGTTACATTTCCCATCCAGGGTGTAATAAAGCAGTTTGAATCTGCATCTGAGCGTGGTTTAATCGTGCAAAGGTTTTTGAATAATGCTCTTGATCTTGGATGCAGCATGCTCTGCTTAAGTGTGCTTTTAGTCGTGTCCTGTCTTCTAACGTCTGCCTTTCTCTATCCTCCCTCACAGGGACCCTTCGTTCATGTTGCCAGTCTGTGCGCCGCTCTCCTGAGCAAATTTATGGCTGCTGTTTTTGGTGGGATTTACAAGGTGAGGATGGAGAACAACTGATATGCAGATGTCCCAGCAGACTGCAGCACAGCACTGTGTTTGAGGGCTTTCCGCTTACTTCTATAAAAAGTGTCATATTATCGTCTGTGATAAAATCTAATTTATGAGTTCTCGTATGTCTGCAGCTCAAGTCCACAAATGTTTTCAGTCAGATTGAGCCTCTGATTTTAATTAAACAGGAAAGCTGTTTTTGGCTCTTTACAATAATTTTTAAAAAAGCTTGAAAAATTGGTGTGAAAAATTTGAAATGTATTTCTGTCTTCTATTCATCAATCATCATCACTAGTTGTTAATTTGACCCCTTTTGTGCTCACATTCAGCTGCAGAGTCACACATGCTGATATTTGTAGTGAGATCTGTTTAGATCCTAACTTTAGCCTCAATATTGGGGAGTGTTTGTTTCCCCAAATTTATGAGTGGGGAAAAGTGAAAGAGCCACTTCCTTACATTACTATCAGAAGCACTACAACAACAGATTCATTGTAAAGATAACTGTCACTGGTCTAAACTGTATGAAGGGTCACTACAGATCATTGCTGCCAAAGACCAGTCAGTGACCCCCCCTGGCAACCTCCAGTCGCTAGGGAAAAATGCGTATTTCCTGGTTGGTCGTGATGTGGTTGCAGGCATTGGCTAGGGTACTATCTGTAGCAAAGAGAGGGCTGCACCAAAACCCTCCTTGTGATTGCTTTTGCCACTAGTTGAGTAAAAGTTGCACCTTTTGAAATGTGTTGGATTTATTAATCCTTTATTTATCCAGGTAAAAAAATCTCATTTCCAAGAGAGACCTGGATGAAGTGATGAAGCATAATTTGAAGGCAGGGAGTCTAAAGGGTGCTAGTTTAACTAAGTTAAACTTTTTAGTGCATAACGAGAGCTCGATAACTTCTCACAAGAAGTGGTGGCCCTCCCTCACCTTATCACACTGCCACTTCAAGACCAGCAGGGGTTTCAGAGGGGCATAATGAGTTACAAATGAACTCGTTAAATTACACATTCGAAAGTGAAGTAAGGATTAATTCATATTTAGTTTTATTTATATAGTTTTAACTTATAACAACAGTCATATTAAGCCACTTTCAATTGTAAGGTAAAGACTATAAGATATAAGATTGGTTGGGAATTGTGGGAAGGAAGAACTCCCCGATAAGAGGAAGAGACCTGCAGCAGAATCAGGTTGAGGAAAGGGCAGCAGATGATATTACAAACTATGAAAAAAAGAAAACACAAGTTAATGATCTTTAGTAGTGGCTTAACATGAACGAGAAGTAAAAAAAAAAAGTGGTGGGGGGTTCTTAGTAGTACCTGTGCGATGCTAGCTAAATCACTGTGACTTTTATTTTCTTCAGTAATTAACTAACACAATAAAACAGACCAGTCAGATTTTCATGTATGTTGAAACTTTTTTTTTGGAAACCTGGACTGTAAACGTGCCTGTCATTGAAGGCCAACTTCTATTGCTTAAATGTGTTATAGGCTATAAATCAAATGGTAATGACAGTGAACATAAAAGGTGCAGACATTTTCATAGTGCATGTTTGAGGTATATTTTTTCATTTCTAAAAAAAATCATTTATATAACACAAGTCAGTGGGTTACATAGTTACAAGATGCAACAAAGTATTGCGCTGATCCAATACCAAGTCCCCGAGAATGAGCCTAAAGCTAAACTGAGCTAAACTACTTTATCATTTCTGTGTGTAAACTCAAACCAGCAGACGAAGAGCTTACATGTGAGTGTGTACCACGCTTTGCTGAGAGTGCCACTGATATGTGCACATACACGTTAACTCACACAAGTGGGAGGCAAATAAAAGCAAATGTGGAATAAATCATGTAAATCCTTAAGCCTGTAATTTCATGATTTATCACCTTCCTCCTTATTTGAGTATAATCACTGTGAAGGGCAAATAACACACGCACATGCAGTTTTTATTTGAAAAATCTTTGACATTTCTTCGACTTTCTGCCGTTCCCCAGGACGGACTCTCACCTCCACTCATGTGAGACTTCACCCTGAGCTTCTGTCTATTTCTCCACTGGATACTGTGATGTGCCTCTCCTCCTTGCATCAACAGCCACATCAGCGTGGAGGAAGATAGACTGCAGTGATGTGAAGGAAGAAAAACACGTGTCAGCACAGTTAGAACGACTCAAATAGTGCAGGGACCACTAAACCTAATCAGTCTGGGAAAATGTTAATTCAGTTCACAGTAAAATCAGGATTGTTTGCTGAAGCTCATTCGCTGCTTGTTTGGGTCTGCTTGCTTTGAATAATAACTTGGATGTCTTCCAGGAGGAAGATAAAAAAACATACATTTAAAAAAAGGTAACCACTACACTCACACATGTCTGTCCTCTTTTCACTTTTACTGCTAAAGGAAGAGCCCTTTGAAGGAAGCAAGGTACGAATGCATGACTCGGATAGTTTCTTTATTTCCAATCCCATCAACATTAATTCAAGCTGTCCATTTGAGAGCTGAGACAGATTGATGTCTTTCCATTTGTCTGCGCTGTGTTAGATTCTGTTCAGTGAACCGCCGCAAAGAGGCATCGATCTGTGTTGCTTTTGCTTCGACACAAACATCTCATTTCATGATTTCAACCCTCAATCATGGTTTTTCAGTTATAGCCTCCCATCAAACTCCAATCATATATAAGTAATCTCGTCGAATGTGTGCAAACAGCAGCTTTGCAGTCAAACTGCTGCGTTTGTAAAATAAAACTGGTTTTGGATGTACGTTTGTGGCATTTGCAAATAAACATACACCTCTTGGGATTTGAATGTGTGTGTATTTGCTTGAATGCACTGCTCTGCGTGTATTGGTATGTGCGTGTATCTGACCCTTGTTGGACAGAATGAGTTGAGGAACACGGAGATGCTGTCGGCTGCCTGTGCGGTGGGTGTGGGCTGCTGCTTTGCTGCTCCTATTGGAGGTAAGTCAACACGACTGTAGCCTCTGATTGAACTGGATTTAATTATGCGAGACATTTACAGGAGCTAATTAGATGAAGAGAATATTTACCCCACTAGCAGCCGAAGATGCCAGTCTTAGTCAGTATATTTGTCTAAATCCAAGGTTCTCAAAGTCTGACTCTCAGTCTAATGGCTGTCCATAGGAAGGAATATTGCGTATTTCATTCGTTAATAGCTTATGTCATCCTATGATACAGCAGCACATAACAAGCCCAACTCTTCTCTCCAGCTTTAGCACTTTTCTTTTAATGCTTGATGTCAAAATGCATGTTTTTTAGGCTACACGTGAACATGCCATGAGGTTAAAATATTTATTAATACAGTTGTGGTCAGACATTTACACATACTCATCATGGCTATGACAGTCATGCTAATTTTGGCCTTTTAATGATTTCTTTGAACTGTACTGTTTTTTTACAGAGTGGAGTGAGTGTACGGCACACACCGTTTCTAGCTAAAAAAAAGTCTGCAAACACTCCTCTTCAAATGCTCTTTTCAAGCTTTGCTGGAGTTTTAACCTCTTCAGACCTTTTCCTCTCCTTCACGCGCTCCTTAATTGGGTGAAGTTGAGCCGGAAACTTTGCTCTATTTGTCATTTAGTTAGGAGAACTTAATTGGTAGACTGACATGTTCTGGCCTTCTCCGGGATCCCAATTAACCATATTACATACAGCATTTTAAATTGGGTTGTAACCACAAAACAACCCATCTTATACAGCCACATATAGATTAAGATATGTGTAACACCATATTTGGTCCTGAGGGTACACACGTCTTCTTTTAGGTGCTCCACTTTGATTGATTGATTGATTGATTGATTGATTGATTGATTGATTGATTGATTGATGGGCTTAAACCCACATGACTATATGACCCAACCTACTGTATGTATGCCTCTTTGGCTTTATATGTGTATTTGAATGATCACTTATTTTGTTTTTCTTTTTACTACCTAATACCAATCCTCTTTAACTGCTGTCGGCAACATATTTATTTTGATAGACCGCCACAGCTCTAACAGTGAAGTCAGCACTGCTGAAGTTTTAACACCTTCAGCTCTTCCGTTCTCACCGTTTTAGCAGACTAAACCTTCCTCATACTGATAAATTAAGTTGGCTTCAAGTTCAAATGTAAATCTACCGTATTCACTGATGGTTAATATACAGTCCCATGTGAAACTACATTAAAACTTTAAAAACTGCTTTTCATTCAGAGAAGCAAACTCTGTCAGCTGCCAAATGCTCATGTGTCCATGAATGTTAATGTTTCCTGTAACTTTAGATAACCTTTTGAGCATTGTTATCAACTTTTACTTGATCAACTCTTTAAATTACTTTGAAAGTGATCTAAATGATATTTTATAATACTAATGCACCAAACTATAACATGAAAACAGTGCAGAATTGTTGTACTTAGCGTTAAACATACAGATAATTCTCAAATTTGTGGTGCTTTGGGCGACTTCAAGCAGCTGAGGAGCTTCTGCTCTGCAGGAGCTGATAGGGATCAACGTGGGTTAAAAAAGAGTGATTATTAGATTTATGTCTTTAAATGGATGACGTTGTGTCTTAGTGGTCCTGTTTAACTGTTGGCTGTTGATACTTGTGGTGCAGCGGGGATTAGGATTATGTTTTCTCAAGGGTGAAGATCATAATCATCCACATTAGATCCACGTTAAAATCCTCAGATTAAAGTGGTTTTCCGTGGATGCTCACATGATGAATCATACTTGGTATCACTCGGTGGTTGTTCTGCATTCGACTGCATCTTACCATCTTCTTCAACAGATGGACTCGCCCACTTATGCAAATGCTAAAATTTCCATTTTTTCCCCCAGAGAACTTCAAGTACTTCTCGACCTTTGCTCTAATTGTTGATTATTAGGGTGAATTTCCATCTTCTGTTTCATTATCAGATTTTTTGTTAGACCTTATTTTCTTCTTTCTTAATTGACGTTCTTCATGAGTCAGGTTGTTCAGAAGGTTTTAATTGTCGTGTGAATTCACTTCTGTGTTTGAAATTTGCTTGCTAAATAAAGGTGCCCATTCTTTCACAGCGGTTTGAATAGAGTGATGTGTTCTTTAGCATTTTAATCTATGCTTAATGACAATGACAAGACTAATAAAAGCTGTAAAGAGGACCTTAAGTTATAATTATTTTGATCAATGTCTTCTCGTCGGCATCATTTGAGCCATATAGAATGGATGCTTGTGGCCACAAGCGACAAGAGGAACTTGTTTTTGGGGCGTGATTGACACCCTGTCTCATTTATTTAGAACGACTAGACAAACTCATACTGACAACAGTACAGTATGTACTGCACATTCACCGAGACACGATTCATGTAGCTGTGTGGCATTTCCAAACAAGCAAACAAACAGGTCCTGCGATTTAGAAATCTTTGTTGGGTTTTTTGCAAAATGCTGAAAATCCATGAGAAAATAACAAAAGATTATAGCCGTGATGATCAGAGCTGAAGTATTTAATTGATTCACTGAGTCACTGAAGCTAAATATGCAGCTACTGTGGTATTTTTGTGTTTTTCTAAAATGTTATAGACTACATGAATCAGTTAAGGAAGGTCACGATTTATAGAGATCATCTGATAGTTAAATAATTATAAGGTGAAAGCCTGAGAATAGCTCTTTGCTAGAATATCTGATATTAAAATAAAGTTGAGAATTTGCTGCTTTCTTGACTGCAGTTGGGCTCTGGGAACGTCTCATTCTCTGTATGTATGTTTGTGCGTTGCAGGGGTGCTGTTCAGTATTGAGGTCACGTCAACATTTTTTGCTGTGAGGAACTACTGGAGGGGCTTCTTCGCTGCCACCTTCAGCGCCTTCATATTCAGAGTGCTTGCTGTCTGGAATCAGGAGGAAGGTAAAGTACAAAACAGAAACAGACTCTTCCAGTTCTGTTTCAAGAAAAATATCATAATATGCAATTAAACGAGTTAATTTAAACTCACCGACCCTTTCATTAGGTACATCTATTCAACTGCTCGTTAAAATAAATCTAATCAGCCAGTCACGTGGAAGCTACTCAGTGCATTTAGGTATCTAAACATGGTCAAGACGACCTGCTGGAGCATCAGAATGGGGAAGAAAGGTGATTTAAACAACTTTAAATGTTGCATGTTTGTCAGTTCCAGACTGATGCTCAGAGTACTTCAGAAACTGCTGATCTACACAATCCACACAACTACCTCTAGGGTTTACAGAAAATGGTCTGAAAAAGCAAAAAAATATCTAGTGAGAGGCAGTTCTGTGGGCGAAAATGCCTTGTTGATGTCAAAGGTCAAAGGAGAACGGCCTGAATGCTTCAAGCTGACAGGAAAGCAACAGAAACCCCAACAAACACTTATTACAACCAAGACATACAGAAGAGCATCTCGGAAATTTACATCATGTCAGTCATTGAAAGAGAGCGCTGAAGCAGCAGAAGACCACACCAGGTGCTGCTTCTGTTAGCTAAGAACTGGAAACTGAGGCTACGATTTACTCAGGCTCACCAAAACTGGACAATAGAGGATTGGATAAATGTTGTCTTGTCTGATTTATCTCAATTTCTGATGTGACCTTCAAATCATAGGGTTAGAATTCAGCATGGACAACATGGAAGCATGGCTCCATCCTGCCTTTTATCAGTGGTTGAGGCTGGTGGTGCTAGTGTAATAGTCTTTTCTCTACTGTCTTTGCACACGACACCACAGCCGACCTGAACATTGTTGCTGATCATTTCCACCATGTCACAAAACTCAAATCATCTCAAAATTATTGTCCCTGAACATGACACTAAGTTCATTGTACTCAGATGACCTCCTTTGGGATGTGGTGAAACAGGGGATTCACATCATGATGGATCAGGATCATCAGGACATGATCAGGATGTGTAGCTGACAAATCCACAGCTACTGTGTGATGCTATCATGTCATGAGAAGTGTTTCCAGCACCTTGTTAAATCTCTGCCATTAAGAATTAATGCATTTCTGAAGGCCAAAGTGGATCTCTTTCATATAAAAGGGTGAACTTAATCGAAAAGGGAACCCCTTTCCAATTCAATTTAACGAGTTACTAGGTGTGCCTAACATGGTGGCTACTTTAATGAGACTCTATATAAAATTTAATTCTGTATATATAAGTATATCTTTAAGAGGCGTGATGAGGTAAGTGGTTGTCTTTAGTGGTTCAGTTTAAAAGCCAGTTTTCATTCGTAACATATTGCTGTATAGCAGAGTGAGAACAGTCTTCTTTTTCTCAGAAACCATCACTGCTCTCTTTAAGACCCGTTTCCGTCTGGACTTCCCGTTTGACCTTCAGGAGCTGCCAGCCTTTGCCATACTGGGGTGAGTGTGTTTCTCTGGACTGGCGCCACATTAAACGGAGCCCTGATCCCCAAGCAGCTTCTGTTACTGAGGAGATCTGAGCTCCTTTTCTGCCGTTCTCCCAAGTCTTTTAAGAGTCTGAAGGTTGATTTGTATTCGATGAACGGGGCATGAAATTAACTTTTTACTCTGCTGATTACAAGCAGAGGCTCGGTCCAGATCAGAACGTGCCAAATGTGATTTGTTTGATGTATCTTCATGGAGAGAAACGATGAATTAACATCGGTTGGCTTCCTTGAAAAGAGCTTCCAACTGTGACTGACTTAACCAGGCATAGCAAAACTGTAGCTTTGTTTCATTTGTGGTAATTCTTTTTCCATGTGGCTGCTTTTGTTTTGCACCACAATGCTGTTCTGTTTTACCTTCAACGGGCCAAACAAGCCGTGTCTGTGTGTGTGTGTGTAGGATTGCGTGTGGTTTTGGGGGAGCTCTGTTCGTCTACCTGAACCGGCTGATAGTCGAGTGCATGAGGAAGCAGAAGACAATTAACAAGTTCTTGCTGAGGAAGTAAGTATCTCATCCCAGTCTTACACAAAATCATTAAACATTTGTAGATTCATAGACCCAACGTCCCCTTGCCCAGCTTAAAGGAACAGTTTGACATATTTGGAAATTACTCACAGAGTTTGATGAAACGATTAATACTGCAACTGCTAGCAGAAAGCTAGCTTAACTGAGACTGGAAACAATGACTGTGGATCTTTCACAGGGTACTGAAACTAGCTAACCAACTCATCTAAAGCTGACTAATGTATAACATCGTTTTTTTCATGCTCTTACTCTGAGGCACAAACTGTCTCACAAACTCACAAACCTGCTGTTGGTTGTATACACACTTTCTCCCTCATCCATCTTCTTTCAGCTGGTCCCTTTATGAGGCTCTAAAGCACTTCATCTGCTTCCATCTCACCCTGCACTTAGCATCCTGTCACACTAACCCTCTGCATGTCCTCCTTCGCCACATCCATGAATTCTTTACCGGACATGTCCACTGTCCCTCATCTGCACATGTCCAAACAATCTCAGCCTTGGCTCTCTAACTTTGTCTCCAAACCACTGATTTACACATTTCTAATTCTGTCCATCCTGCTCACTCCCAGCTCTGCCACCTCCAGCTCAGCCCTCTGTCTTTTTATCAGGTCTCACTACCATCTTGTAAAGCTTTTCTTTAACTCTTGCTGCTGTTCTTCTGTCACAAATCACCCCTGAAACTCATCTCCACCCTCTCCACCCGGCCTGCACTCTCATCTTTGTCTCTCTTGCGTGCAGTCCTTTGCTTTGAATGGCTGATCCCAGGTATTTCAACTCCACCTTCACTACTTATGCTTCACTGCTACACAAGTTACATCTGCCTCCCTCTCATCTACACTCAACAAAAATATAAACGCAACACCTTTGTTACTGCTCCCATTCCCCATGGGATGGACGTAGAGACCTAAAATTCATTCCAGATACACAATATAACCATCCCTCCCAAACAGTGGTCACAAATCAGTCCAAATGTGTGGTAGTGGGCACATCTGCATATTGAGATAATCCATCCCACCTCACAGGTGTGCCACATCAGGATGCTGATCTGACATCATGAGTAGTGCACAGGTGTACCTCAGACTGCCCACAACAAAAGGCCACCCTGGAATGTGCAGTTTTGTCTCACAGCAAAATGCCACAGATGCCACAAGCAATGAGGGAGCGTGCAATTGGCATGCTGACAGCAGGAATGTCAACCAGATCTGTCGCCCGTGCATTGAATGTTCATTTCTCAACCATAAGCCGTCTCCACAGGCGTTTCAGAGAATATGGCAGCACATCCAACCGGCCTCACAACCGCAGACCTCGTGTAACCACACCAGCCCAGGACCTCCACATCCAGCAGGTTCACCTCCAAGATCGTCTGAGACCAGCCACCCAGACAGCTGCTGGAACAATTGGTTTGCACAACCAAACAATTTCTGCACAAACTGTCAGAAACCGTCTCAGGGACGCTCAACTGCATGCCCGTCGTCCTCATCGGGGTCTTGACCTGACTCCAGCTCGTCGCCGTAACAGACTTGTGTGGGCAAATGCTCACATTCGATGGCGTCTGGCACGTTGGAGAGGTGTGCGCTTCACGGATGAATCATGGTTCACATTGTTCAGGGCAGATGGCAGCTGAGAATGTCCCAGTTCTTGCATGGCCAGCATACTCACCGGACATGTCACCCATTGAGCATGTTCGGGATGTGCTTGACCGGCGTATACGACAGCGTGTACCAGTTCCCACGAATATCCAACAACCTCGCACAGCCATTGAAGTGGAGTGGACCAACATTCCACAGGCCACAATTGACAATCTGATAGACTCCATGCGACGATGTGTTGCACTGCATGAGGCAAATGGTGGTCACACCAGATACTGACCGGTTCTGGGTCCCCAGACCCCCAATAGCGCAAAAAACTGCACATTCCAGGGTGGCCTTTTGTTGTGGGCAGTCTGAGGTACACCTGTGCACTACTCATGATGTCAGATCAGCATCCTGATGTGGCACACCTGTGAGGTGGGATGGATTATCTCAATATAGCAGATGTGCCCACTACCACACATTTGGACTGATTTGTGACCACTGTTTGGGAGGGATGGTTATATTGTGTATCTGGAATGAATTTTAGGTCTCTACGTCCATCCCATGGGGAATGGGAGCAGTAACAAAGGTGTTGCGTTTATATTTTTGTTGAGTGTACATACGTATATTCTGTCTTACTTCTACTGACTTTCATTCCTCTTCTCTACGGAGCATACCTCCACCTATCCAGAGTTTTCCGCCTGCTTCTTAGTCTCACTACAGAACACAATGTCATCTGCAAACATCAGAGTTCACAGAAAGTCCTGCCTGACCTCATCTGTCAACCTATCCAACATCACTGCAAACAAGAAGGGCCTCAGAGGAGATCCCCGGTGTAATCCCACCCCCACCTCCTCATACATGTCCTACACCACCCTCACATACTTTTCTCCCACTCCACAAAGACACAGTGCAATTCCCTGTTACCTCCTCAAAGCAAACACTGGATCTGTATGAATTCATACTGCTGCTCATTGATCGTCAGCTCTCTTCTCAGCCTAGCCATACTTTCATGGTATGCCTTATCAACTTTTTCCCACTGTAGTTACTATAGCTCTGCACATCCTGCTTGTTCACGAAGGTACCAGTACACTTAATCTCCTTATCTGGTTAAAAGGTCCACTACCCTCTCTTCTAGACATCTCCATAGTCCCAGAGTGCCGTGCTTCATCTTCTTCAAAGCTGCTGTCAGTTCATCTTTATTGGTCTCTGCACTTCCTAATTCACTACCTTTCCTCCATCCGTCCTCATCACTCTCATTTTCTTCATCATCTCCTCAAAGTATCATTCTTCCCGCTCAACTATTTTCACTTTTATCCATACAAAACTAAAGTTTTACAGCATATGAAGAAAGTCTTTCAAATAACTTATTGTAAAACAGCAACTTTTCAGGTTGACTTGTGTACAAAGGAGCCAAATAAAGACAAAGCTTGTAAATCAAGGAGCTTTGAGTGCAAGGCTAGCTGTTTCCAACATAGACTGTATGTAAAAGATGGACATGGCAAGTGTCGGCTCATTTGGAAGCCTCAAGCTGAGCATTTTTGGGTGTCACCATCAGTGGGAACTGGGAAGCTATAAAATGAGTATCATGTTGTATTCAAGAGGACATAAACTAGTGACTGAAATCATAAATTCATTAGGCATTTTACTACAAGCTTAATTTTCCACTAGTCTTTTTTACAACCCTCTGTGGGAAATAGGGGGGGGGGAAAGCACTTTGTGTTGTTTTTTTTATTTTCAGACTGCACTGTTCTGTCCGTCATATATATAATTATACTCTTTAGTTTCCAGTCTTTATACTCAGTTAAGCTATCATCTGTTGGCTTTAACTTCATATTTAACAAACTGAAATAATAACAGTATTATGATCTTCTCATCTTACTCTGCCTTAAAACCAATAAGCATATGTCAGATATTAAAGACACATCTAAAAACACAACCACACACTGACACATTTTAGCTGGTTAAACTCTAACTAAACACAAGGATCATGAACATCCTGCCCATGTGCTCCTATGCTTCTATTTAAAATTGGCCTCACACTCTATGTCACAAAGCTAATGTAGTCCTGGGAAATGTAGGTAAATCTCTTGTATGAATTGGGTCGGTTTCACACACGTCATCGGGAGCTATTTATACACTATCTCTCTCTTTCCACACCACCAAGAAACTAGGTATGCACATACAGTGTGTCAAGCACACTCATTAATGACCCCACAGTCCATCTCTTCCTGTCAGGCGTCTGGTGTATCCTGCGCTTGTCACCCTGCTGATCTCCACGCTCACGTTCCCTCCGGGCTTCGGACAGTTCATGGCTGGACAGGTGAAAAAATACTTTCACACTCCTTTGACAGTATGGAAGCATGCAATGACTGTTGTGAGATGATTGATGGTCATTTTAAATGAAGCCTACATAAAGGCTTCAAGAGGGCTTAAAGGCTATTCCCAAAGCACGGGGACAGATGTAGTCTAATCACTGGGAATCAGAAAAGGAAGACTGCAACAAGATCTTAATTTTTATTTATATATAATTTTTTTTATTTATTTCAGCAGTGTAACTCTGTATCTGGGAGTGGAGTGGGGATGCTCCAGAACTTTTCTTCAGTATTAAAAGCAGCTGTCAGTTCAATTCTATTTCATTTTTATCACATCAAATCACAACAACAGTTGCCTCAAGGCGCTTCATATTGTAAAGTAACAATCCCAACAATCAGAAAACCCCCTACGAGCAAGCACTTTGCAACAGTGGGAAGGAAAAACTCTCTTTCTACAGGAAGAGATAGGAGAAGGACAGGAAAAAAGACACACTGTAGAAGTCACATATTATTATTATTATTAAATAATTATTAAATACAAAGTGATGTATAAACACATAGTGAGTAAAAAGAGATGAAGAAGAAGCACTAGGTCCATCATGGGAAGCCCCAGCAGGCTAGGCCTATAACTAAGAGAGGATTCGGGGTCGCCATACGCCTAACGATCTGCTTTTTAAAAAACAACAGTTTTGAGCTTAATCATAAAAGTAGAGAGGGTGTCTGTCTCCTGAATCCAAACTGGGAGCTGGTTTCACCTCCCATTGTACTTTTAAACATCCTAGGGGCCACAAGTAAGCCCACTGTCTGAGACTGAAGTGCTTTTTTACGGTGATATTGTAATAGGACATCTCTAAGATAAGATAGGCCTGATTATTCAGGATCTTTTGAGAAGAAGGACGTTAGAATTGATTCTGGATTTAAAAGGGAGCCAATGAAGAGAACCCACTATGGGACAAATATGTGCTCTCTTATACTGTAAAGTACACACAATTGTATGCAGTTTAAACAGAGCTGATAATAGTTCATAATTCAGTCATGTCAGATCAATTCACGCATTTATTTTGCAGAGCAGTTACACATCTAATCCAGCAGTCGCCAAACAGCTATCACCACTCTTCTATACGCAGAGCTGTTGAATTTGTGTGGGAGGACTTTTTACCTGGATGTCTATCATAACATTTGTGCAGCTTCCATAAACAGCTGCTAAATGTAATCACAGCACTTTGAATAACATTGAGAACTTGAATCTCCTTAAAATCCTTGGTGGAAATAGCCCTTTCTAAGACAGAGAGCAAATAGTATGGGTTCACATGTAATTGGACCCCTGGTTACTGAACGTTTCTTTTTCCAGGGGACTTGTATTCGAACAGAGCCTTTGTGGCTGACCTTGTCAGACTGCTAGAGTCACCTAAACAGATCCTTCTGACGTTAGAAAGCCAAAACAGATATTCAGATTCAGGATGCTTCTTTTTTGGGTATGTCTGTGTGTGTTTGCGTTTCCGTGTGTCGATCTGTCAGCTGACGCAGCACGAGTCTCTAGTGGCGCTGTTTGACAATCGGACATGGTGCCGTCAGGGTGTGGCGGAGGAGTTTGACTACATCAGCCACCACCATGCCTGGAAACACCCCCAGGTCAACGTCTTCATCACGCTCATCCTCTTCACTGTTATGAAGGTAGGCGACGTGAAAGGCTTTTATGCACTGAAATCAAACCGCCGACGCTTTCAAACTTACTGTGACAAGTAGTTCTTGTCGATTACCTTTAGTGTCATTGAGAGCTTGGCAGAGGTCACAGCAGTGTCTCCTGCCTCTTCGTCTAATCCCAAACTCACTCTGTGATAATATCAGGGCTCTGGGAGGGTCAGACAATCAGATGTGGGACTGTTTTCTCTTTTCATAATTAATGATAGTATTTCAAGACTCCATCTGTATGTCTAATCTTGGTGCCTTGTAAGAGTTTCAGAGATGGTTAAGTCTGTGAAACTCTGTCTCCCTCTTTCAGTTCTGGATGTCTGCTGTGGCCACCACCATGCCCGTTCCATGCGGAGCCTTCATGCCTGTTTTTCTTATTGGTGAATTAAACCTCTTTCTCTTTTTTAAATGATTTCCACTGTCCTGGTGAACCTTAAACTAATGTTCTTGCTGTATTGGTGTGCAGGTGCAGCCTTTGGCAGACTTGTTGGTGAGATCATGGCAACCATGTTTCCTGATGGTATACATGCTGCAGGCAGCGTGTATCCCATAGTTCCTGGTGGTTATGCTGTAGTTGGTGAGTGACTCTATTTCTATATTGATGTTTGTTTTGAGATTTAATTAGATTAATTACATAGTTTCTTTTTGTGGGGATCCTGTAGTATTAGAATGTATCACAGCTGGAAAAGTCGTCACTGTTTTTACTACTTTATCAGTTTGGTCAGAAGATTGTTTCTAATATTACTTGTACTATGACTCTGTTCTGGGACGTACAAAGCCAGTGTTGGGGAGAGCAGCAGAAAGATTAATTGCTGAGTGTTTCAATTTGCTGTTTAAATTTTTGTACAATTAGCAGTACTGAGCAAAAGTTTTAAGCCACCCATCATTTCTTTACGTTTCACTTCCCAGCAGCCAGACTTTTATGCCATTTTTAAAAAAAAGTTGTCTTGAGCAATAGTTCTCCAAGTTTCTGTTTTTCTTTGGATTTCGGCTTTTACCCTCATTTTCAGTCCAGTCCTTGTACCTGACTGTGAGGATTGTTTTGGGGTTGTTTTTTCGCTTAACATTGACCTATGATTCATTCAAGCGTTAAACAAAGTAGCTAACTCAATGAATGAACTCATTTTCTGTCTAAAGGTAACAGACAATTTATCAAAGAATCAAATTTAAATAGTCTCTATAGGCATTTTATTACTAGGAAAACAAGAAAAAAACAATTTTTTTAGTTAGTTTATTTAGTTCCGTGATAAATTCCCAAACTAACTGCGTTTGATAGCTATAGCATAGTAATTTTGCTCAAACAGGGTGATTCCCAAAGAGCTATTGCCTGAAAATTTGGCATATCTCACCATAAGTGTGTCCATAAAAGGAAGCTGGACAAGTTGAGAAAAAAGGGAAGTAGTGGCAGGCGCAAAAAAATCTACAGCAGATGAACAGTCTCTGAAAATAGGAAAAGATCCAGCAAACATCTGTCACAGGACCTGAGAGATGCATCTGACTCTTTGGGTGATCCATCTGCTGTTCACTGAAGGCTCATTAGAAATGGTCTCAGTGGAAGGATGGCTGTCAAGTAGCCATTCTTGAGGAAAGGAAATGGAGAGAAAAGGCTGAGGTATGCAAAATTACAGAGCAACTTTACTGAAAAATCAGGTATTATGGAGTGATGAACCCAGATTTGAATATATGTATGGTGAAAGTCAGGAAAGTGATACAACACAGTGTGTCTGAAGCCATCTGGAGGCACTGTCATGATTTAGTGCTGCGTCTGACAGGTTTATTTTTTAGCATGAAAACGATCCCAAACACACTGCCAGTACAATAAAATCATACCTGATGGAAAAACACACAGTAGAACTCAACATTGTAGAAATGGTGTGAGATCATCTTGACAGAGAGCAAAATAAAAGGCAGCCAACATTCAAAGAAGAGCTTTAAATGCCCTTCAGGAAGCCTTAAAAGCTGTTCCTGTTTTAAAAATTACAAAAGGCTTGCCTAAGAGAGTTCAGGCTATGATGAAGAAGAAAGGTGTTCACACAAAATGTTGACTCATTATTACAATTGACTCTCATTAGAATTGTATAAACTCAGATTTTGCCTTATATTCTGTATATACATGTAAATTTAAACTTTTTCTGTGGATCAGACACTCCATCTTTGCCATTTTGCTCCATGTAAATGGCTTCAAGGAGACTGACAGATATAAAAGATTTTCCCTTCATTCACAGGTGCTGCTGCTCTGTCTGGAGCGGTCACCCACACTGTATCCACAGCGGTCATAGTGTTCGAGCTGACCGGTCAGATCTCACACATCCTGCCTGTGATGATCGCTGTGATCCTGGCCAACGCCGTGGCCCAGGCGCTCCAACCATCGCTGTACGACTCCATCATTCGCATCAAGAAGCTCCCTTATCTGCCTGAGCTGGGGATGGGACATCATGAGTGAGTCGGCTGATGCTGATGCTGCTTTCCTATTTTCCAGTGATTCTGCACCTTTTTTCACTTTTTTTATTCCATTTCCTCTTCATCTTCCTTTCGCTTATCTTCCCGTTCATTTCCTTCCCTTATGTTTGCAGGTGTCTCATTAACCTCTATCTTCTCCTCCATGTTTCAGGAAGTATAATATCCGTGTGGAGGACATCATGGTCAGAGATGTGCGCTACATCACTCTTAACTCTTCCTATCGGGATCTGCAAGAGATGTTAATGACAGGTCAGCTCAAAACGCTGGCCCTGGTTGAATCCAGAGGTAAGAGCATACACAGTATGGGTATGAGCTCATCACTGTGCTTGTGCCTCCTAATTAATTACAAGGTCCCATTAAGAGACATGTCAATGCATTCAGCACAAAGTTATGACTTATTCTAAGCCAGAGGCAACTCACATCAGCAGTACTACAGCACTAAAAAGTCCCAGACGATACCGACCTCTCTTGTCTGATTTTCTTTTTAATATGTGCTTTTTTTTGTTTGTTTTCACAGCCCCTAACTAATAATTTTACTCCTCCCTTGCCATTGCCTCTCCCGTGCCCTTCCTTCTCCCTCAGACTCCATGATCCTGCTGGGCTCCATAGAGCGTTTGCAGCTCCAGTCGCTGCTTTCGCTTCAGCTGTCACGCCAGAGGAGGCTGGAGTACCTCCGCCAGCTGGCGCAGGACAACGGCACGCACGATCACCTGCCCAGTCTTACCAGTGACAGCACCCCCAGCTCTCCCTGCACCCACACCCACCTCAACTCCTCGACCAATTCCAGTGCTCGCCAAGCGGTCCGCTTCTTGGTGAGCACTCAACAGGTGTGAGGCGTCCGGGGGCGCCAGGGCTGGGCTGGGGCGAAGTCTGGATTGGGTTGGGGTTGTAGCAGTAGACTAAAAGTGGATCAGCATGTGTGAAGCATGTAGCAGTAGGTAAAGGCACAGATGGAGTTTTTGGACAGCTGTTGTGGTAAGTGCTTACAAGCTGTGTGAATGTACTTCATTTGTATTTTAACATTAAAATGTGTCTTCTGTGTCTCTGTCGTCTGTGCCCTTACCTGTGCTGTCCTGTTCGTTTACGTGCATGTGTATTCGTCCTTTGTGTGTCTCCCTCGTTTTTGTTTTTGTCCTTTTTTTCCTGCGTTAATGTATTTTCCGTGTAGATCTCCACAGAGGAGTCTTCATCCTTCAGCCCAGTGGTTTCCAATGTTCAGCTTCCTCTTAAATCTGCCCTGAAAACCGTGTCTGCCATCAGTGACACAGAGACGCCAAACAGTATGTATTTTACAAAAACAAATAAATTAAAGATCAGAGTTTAGATTCAAATGTACTAAACCTTTTTTTTTGTCCCCTCTCTGAGGCTCTCAGACCCTTTCCTGTGCTGACCAAGACAAGGAGCTGCTGGAGGTGAGGAGAAGCAGAGATGTTATAGATGCATGAGTGCGAGTGTCCTTTAAGAGTGCGACATGCACTGTACGAGCGGGGATGTGTGCGCTCTCTCAGTCCTCACATATATCGTCCACCTCGTCGTCCTCCTGCTGCTGACAGGCAGGATCCACCCACAGACAGCAGGGTTTTCCTGTGTAATCTCATGCTGTGGTCGAAGCTTTTTGTATAAAACGTCTATGAATCATTGCACCCTCACCGCACAGCACATCCACTGCTGGTCAAACGGGTTTTTTTTAACATCCTACATTTTAGCATTTCTTTTTTCTTTTCTTTTTTTTAGTTTTATTTAAAGCGGTCATGGCGTCATGCAGTGTGGTTTAAAAAAATGTTTCTTATCTCTTTTCAACACCTTTCAGCACAGTTCAGTCCTCAGCCACTGCTGTGCTGCCAAACGCTGTTCAAATGCGCAATTCTTTTTAAAAATCGGGTGTAGATCAATCAGAGATATAAAACGTGTCAACCTGATGGTTTTGGGTTTAAATATTTCAGTCGGTTCACACATAAAGGATCAAGCTGTTTCTACTGTTCTGGAAATGAAACATTTTTGGTTTTGGACTGGTCAAAATAAGTAATATTGAACACGCTCCTGGAAGTTTAAAGCATAGAGCAAAGCTGAATTACAACCTTTATTCAAAATATTTGCAAATCTCATAATCCCATATTTTATTCTCAACAAAAACATATCAGAGGCTTAAACTAAGACAATTTACCATTTTAATAAAAATATTGGTTTATTTTGAATTTGAAGGCAGCAACACATCTCAAAAAAGTTGGGACAGAGTCACGTTTTCCACTGTGCAGCATCCTCTCTTCTTTTAACAACAGTCTGTAAACATCTGAGAAGTGAGGAGATCAGCTGCAGGACGATTTTACAAGTGTTGTCCCATTCGTGTCTGATTGAAGATTCCAGATTCTCAACAGTCCTGCATCTTCTATATCATATTTAACTGTCTGACATCAGGCAGATCAATTCAGCACTCAGACTCTTCTACTATAAAGTTGTAATACATGCAGGATGCAGTTGAGCATTGAATTACTGAAATATTTAAGGCCTTCCCTCAAACCCTCATCTAGATGTTGCTCTAAAATCTGTACAAACCTTGATATGTACGAGTTGTACATCAGCTCTAAGGCACCTCAATACCATCAGAAATGCAGAGGTTTGAATTGAGAGCTGATAGCTGGGTTCACGTCTTCCAAAAATAATTTCCAATTTCAAATCGTATGATCACTTTTTTCCACTTTGTCTGAGTCCATTTTAAATGAGCTTTGGTTCAGAGGAGACAGCAGCAGTTTGGGATCATGTCCACATATGGCTTCTTCTTTGCTGTTTGGGAAGTGTTCCTCAATTTAAACATTTGATGTATTTTCTGTGTTGTGAATAAAATTTGGGTGTATGAGATTTGCACATTTCAAAATTAGAAATTATGATTGTAGATTAAAAATTAGCATTGCCCCCAGAAAAAAACCCAAAAAGTGGAAAAAACTGACCTCAGTGTCATATCTTTGTTATTATGTTACTCACCTTAGAGGCTGGCAGCCTGTCCACACTGTAGCCTTCCGCTCGGACCAAGACGGTAGGCTCCAGCCTTCCTGTGACACTAAATCGGATAAACATTTAAAATACAGATGCACGGATGGACAAAGAAAAGAAATGTAGAACAGGTATTACAAAAAAAAAACCACAACCTTTTGTAGAGACACTTGACTGACCCTCATGTAGGCCCTAATAGGCAGGTTGTGTTGACAAATGTAACCATAGTATCTGAACCCTGAAATAATTGCCAGAAAATTCAAGTTACTTTGAAAATAAAAAACTTTATTGAATCTTCTGACAATTTTTTGCCAAATAAAATGATGGCGATGATGTAAAAGTCTCAAAAACTCACAAAAATGGGATAAAGTCTTTTCTTTTTTTTTATCCAACCATTTGAAGTAGCAGCCATTTGTTCATTAAAGAAGCTGATTGAATAAGACATTTGCTCTCAGCTGCAAAGCTCCTAAAGGGATGACACGAGATATTAAAATACTAAAATATAAGATGTTCAAGCTCCTTTTTTCTGGCAGTGCATCATATTGTATTAACCGTTGGGCTTCTTGTACAGCTTCTGTGCCCTCACCTCCATCTGTGGTGTAGTAATTATACCCTTTCAGCAACATTGTGCTCTCATCACAAAGACTTCTCCCAGCAGAAGTCAGACTGGGCTCCAATGTTGCAGTGGCGCGATGTTAAAGGGGAAAAACTGTCCGCTTCCACTGACGCTGTGTTAATGTTGTGCTGTGTTGATGCCTTCTCTCCCCGGCTGGAAGAGCCCGGCTGGGCCGGCTCCTTCTGAAAAAAGAAAGCCCAAGCCCAAACGTGTGAGGATCTCCATGGCGGTAAGATTGTCTGCCGCCTAGAGACTGTTGCTTAGTAACCGTTGCCTTGCGACACACACGTAGTGAGTGCTGGACCAAAATATTTGTGGTGCACAAACCAGAGCATTAGAGTGCTTTAGCAGAGAGAGCGAGAGAAAGTGTGTGTGTTTTAGAGAGGTGTGAGGTGTGAATGTCTGTCAGTGTTTCATCAGCTTTCACTCGGGTCTGAATGCCTGGTCTGTGCGACTGTGTGTGTGTTTTTTATTTAAAGGTGGTTGATTCTCAGAGTTTTATTGTTGTTGTCAGTGTAATTTTCGGGATTCTGGCTGCACAGAGATCAATAAACCAAAGTTTTCCTTCAGCCTCGTATTCTCATAGACTGGTAGATATAAATGCTGCACTGGTTTACAGCCTGTGTCTTTACCATACTACACTGAAGCAAACACATGTATACTAGGTTTTCAATCAGGTGTTGCGTTTTGAACATTTACTTTGTATAAATCTGTTTGTTGAAGCAATGAATGAATAACTGAATTTTGGCTTTTTAGGACTCTACCGAGGTGGAAGACTGCATGACCCCCTCAGAGGTGAGCCCTACACTAACAAAAGATTTAACATATGAAATGAGCTTTCTTTGGATTCAGAGTTTAGAGGTTCCAGTGTCCTCCTTAATGCAGATAACAGAGTGGGAGGAGCACCAGCTTGACGAACCGGTGGATTTCAAGAACTGCAAGATTGATCCGGCACCCTTCCAGCTGGTGGAGCAAACATCTCTGCATAAGGTGCAATATAAACAAACAACTAGCAACACAAATGAAATACAAATTTTAACTATAAATCACACACACAAAAAATGTGCAGACATTATGCTCCTTCAGTTGCATTAGCACGATGCTTTTAAAATATTACGTCAGTGTGAACTCAACACAACCCTTTAATGCCAGCTTCTGGTTTTGTCTCGCTCCTCTTCTGCGCAAACAGTGGTAAGTGTCGTAATTCTGCTCACTTCTGCTGAATACATTTTCTCTGACACCACCAGGACTTTATAGTAGAAGCTTGCATCGGTCACTGGAGGATCAGTTTCACAGTGCAGAACACTGAATGAAAAAATGCAAAAAAAATAAATAAAACAAAGCAAACCGTGCAAGTGGTCATAATGGGTCTTCAAGGGATCTAAAAATAGCAGCTGTGCCAGAAGCTGTCTGGACAGGCATGAGAAGATGACCTTTGCGGGCATATAAAGTTTAAATCAGGTATGCCTTTTATGGGCCGACCTTTTTCATTACGCCTCATAAAATGAAAATGGTCCCTTTAGTCACAGACTAATATGCAGAACAAGTCACTAACACTGATGTTAGAAAATCCATGAACCCACTCTTTTTTTTCTTGTTTCTTGAAAGGCTCCATACAAATCTAAGTTTCTAGTTTTTGATGTGCTCGTTCTCTTCCCTCTTGTAAGAAAACACAGACAGTATGGTGCTCATTTATTATGTATTCTTTTCATCTTCCTTATATCACTGTATATAATCAGAAGGCAGAAACAGCTTCTCATGAACAACAAACAAATTAATATTAAAAATACAGACTTATTGTTCTTCTTTTGGATTTTTGGACTTTCATTGTATAAGTAAATGGGCTGGTTCTTGTGTAGTGCTCTTCTGCTCGAACACAAAGCGCTTTATGTAACATGTCTGAATCACCCGAGCACTTTATTTTCTGTCTTAAGTGCATTCTAGCTAACATTCACGCTTAGATGAACCCATCGAGATCAACATGTTGCACAAAGATGGCACATAGAGATCGAACCACCAACCTTCTGAGTAGTAAATGAGCTCTCTCAAAGACAGCTATGTGCGCTGTATATGAGCTTATTATAGTAAGATTATTATTATTTAATAATGAAAAGCACTTTGAATGAATGTGTGCTGATTGCTAAGTTCAAACTCTAAACTGCTGCTCCCATGAAATCAGCCCTTTAATGGTCCAACCCAACACATTTATCTTGAAGGTCAGGAGCGTTATACCAAATTAACCACAGCACCCATGAGCTTACCTGGTTTTACCTGAAGACTGTTGCTTTGATTCCTTAATCTCCTTTCCGAATACCTGTGATTGCCATGCATCATAAATCGCAGCGAGCTGTGGTTAGTTGGTTCAGTTTTATGACTCTGGCACCGTCTTCTCTGACACAGTGTCCATGTTGAAAAGGGAGAAACATGATGCAGTTTCTATAACCCAGATCCAAAATGCATGTGAACTCCCTTTGAGTCTGTATCCAGGGCATGACCCACCTTTTCTCCTCCTCCACAGACTCACACCATCTTCTCTCTCCTTGGTCTGGACCACGCCTATGTGACCAGCATGGGACGACTGGTTGGAGTGGTTTCTCTCAAAGAGGTGTGCAATTCTGTCTGATGAAAGCTGTTTTATTTATATGTTATATGTTCCACTTCTCCTCTTTCTTCACCTCTTTTCTTGGCTCTCCTTCCTGTCTTTCTTTTTTTTTCGGGCTGACCGCATCTCCAGCTGCGTAAGGCCATCGAAGGCTCAGTGACGGTGACTGGAGTGAAAGTGCGCCCTCCGCTGGCCAGTTTCCGTGACAGTGGGAACACCACAAATGTATCCGAGGTAACTGAACTTCACAAGCTGTGCATCCGCCACAGGGGGCTCTCTTTGCCACGGGAACCCAACCCTCCAAATGTGGAGGATCAGCCAGATCTCCAGTACAAAGAGATCCCTGTCAACTTTTCGGACGAAACAAACGTGCAGTTCGAAGCCAGCCCCGGCGACATCACAAATCCCTCGTCAGAGCTGCCGCTCCAGGAAAGCCCCTCGTTCACAGAGGATCAGTCTGAGTTTACTTTTGACTGCAGCCCCTCCCACACCGAGGAATCGGAGCTGGCCTGTGACTTTGACCCCTCCAACCAAACTCCTGAGCCAGACGAAATGGAGCAAGAGGAGGCGCCTCCGTCTCTAAACAACAGCCAATCCGAACCTGGGGGGGAGGGTAGCACAGGCCACACTGAGGATCAGTCGGAATGATCAGATCCACACTGTCGCCTCATGAATGTTGACGTTTCTTACATTTGTTGGGGTCACACTCACCTCCAAGTCCAGCCTAGATACTCGTGGTATGACAGTCAGCGAGTGCTTGAAAGATATATGAGGGATAAAGCTGGTTTTGTTTTATGTTTTTAATGCTGACAGCTAATCTCCTGGAAGGACCAAAAGTAGCACTTTCTGACCAAAAGAGTCAATATTTACAGGGTATAAAATTCAAATATCAGGATTTTTGGTTTTAAAATGTTGCTCTGCTACGCCTGCGGAAGACAATGAAGTTGAATCCACAATTTGTAAACTGGTTTCTCCATTTATACATCCATACAAACATACATACATGTGAAACCAAGAACACAGCACTCAGTAACAGATTGGTGCCCGTGAGCGTACCCTGAATAATCTACGTTCCGAGCTAATAACGATCATATTTTACAAAAAGAGTCTCATATTATATTATAGATAATCTGTAGCTAGCAATTGACCCAAAGAGTCATCAGAAACTTTGGGAAAGGGTCACTTTCACATAGACTATAGACTATACACTATACTACACTATTCTGGTGGTCTTGCTGCCACCAGAGGAGTCGCCCCCTGCTGGCCTTCATAAAGAATGCCAAGTCTGATTAGAGGGCTCAGGGGGTTGGAATGAAAGGGCTCTTTGTAGTCTTTTCTGCTGTGTTAAACTGGATTCATGGTCCAGTAGCATTGGCTTTAATTTTTCTCCCCTTCTTGTTCTTCTTTTCTTTATTTCAGCTCCTTTTTGTTAGATGCCAGCTGCTGGACAAAGAGTTTATACACATACGTGCATCCAGCTGTCAACTTGCAGCTGGTTGTAGTTGGAGATGATGAGTTTGACCTCCTCATCTTCCTCTCTTGCCTCTCTCTAGCTCCTCTTTCACTCCTCCAGTTCTTTTAATCAGTGTTTCTCTTCTCCTCCTTTTTTACCTCCTTCATAAACCATGACGGCTTGCCGCCTCCTCTTTGAAGCTCACTTCTAGAGCATCACAAGTGTTTATCTGGGGTTGTCTACTCCTTCTCAGCTCCTTGTCTAATTGATTGTGGTCAAGGGTCTAAGCAAGAGCTTTACTGAATCTATACTTGTTTTTTCTTTTTCTTTTTCGTGCTTTAAAAGAGCTCAACTTTTTATTTGAGCTCTTCTCTGAGTCGTTTCACTTGCTGCTTTTGCCCATCTTCCACAAGGCCAGTCTGCTCCTTTTGAGATCTGTTTTCCTCCTTGAGACACTTTATCTCTATGATGGCAGAGCAGAGGCCATCTCTCAGTCCCTGCACAGCTGAGTTTTGAGGGGAGTTGGTCAGTGTGCTATTTCACACTGAAGCTGCTCTCTTTAAACTGCATTAGCCCAAATCCCTTAAAGAGTCAAACATACTTATCATTAAAGTCCAGGCACACAAACATTAAAATGGCAATATGCCAATAGGATCCTTTTTCTCATCTTATTTTATTGCACAAAGTACAATGAGGACGAGGATGATATCACAGAAAAAAAAGATTTAGGAAGGTTTGTGGGAAAAAAAAACGTGAAAAAGGGGGGTGAGTCTCATCTGTGACTACTGCTTTTGCACTTCCCTTTAGGGCTGAACATTTCCTTTTTTTGTGTGTTTTGTTGGTTTGAGGCAACAACACTTGGTTTATGCTAAAAGCAAACAAAGAAAACAACTTTGGATTAAAATACACAATTTACAAAAATACAATGATGCTTAAGGGATACAGAGTGCTTTCACATGTAATGCCTCAGCGTCAGTACATGTGACTGTAGGGAAGAGTAGGGACTAAGGTTGTTCTCTATGGACAGCCCTCACTACAGTAAAAGTCATCAGGGAGCAAAAATGTACTTTATTTATTCATTTATTTTAGCTATGGCATCACATCTGTCACCCGCCTGTCTGTCCATCCACAGGTCATAGGAATCGCTCCGACGACGACAGTATTAGTCAGATTTTGTTTCATTTAACTCTGATCGAGAATGCTACTGTTGCAGCAAGTTGGTTCATGAAGTTTCTTCCTTCCTGGATATTCCACAATGGTTTTATTGCAAAGTGGAAGTGTTTAGCAACCACAGGAACTCAGTCCCAAAGTGTCAGAGTGAGGTCAAAGAGCTCCAGTCCTCCTCTGACATTAACATTTTTCAATTCAATTCAAATTTATTTATATAGCACAAAATCACAACAACAGTCACCTCAAGGTGCTTTCTATTGTAAGGGAGACCCTACAATAATGCACACAGAGAAAAACCCAACAATTATATGATTGTGAGGAAGCATGAGTAAGCACTTTGATGACAGTGGGAAGGAAAAACTCCCTTTTAACAGGAAGAAACCTCCAGCAGAACCAGGCTCAGGGAGGGGCCATCTGCTGCAACCGGTTGGGGTGAGAGAAGGAAAACAGGATCAAGACATGCTGTGGAAGATCAGCACAAAAACTGTGCACTGGGAGCTTCATGGTGTCACAATGTGCTATGTGGCAGGCAGGATGACGGACTCAAGACAGAGAAATAAACTTAAAATGGCAACTTTTATCCTGGAAAAAAACTAACATTAAATACAAAACTAAACTAAAAACAGGAAGCAAGAAACTTCAATTAGAAAACAAACCAGAAACTGTAAACTTGATTATGGCTGGAAAGACGGCGGGAAACGCAAAGCATAATGAAGATATGATGCAAGAAAGAGCAAAGGAAAACACAGGGCTTATATACACAGAGGGATAACGAGGGAATGAGACACAGGAGGAGAGCACAGCTGGGAGTAATCAGGCCTAACAAGACAAAGGAAGCAAAGCAGAATACAATGACAAAAGACAGACTGTCAAAGTAAAACAGGAAGTATAACACAGAGACAGGGACTTGACAGAGGCTGAGACAGAGGCATGAACTGTGGTACAGGAAAAAAAAAAGCACAGAGAAGACATAACACAGACACAGGGAGGGCATACTGTCTGAAACTAGAACACAAAATATAACCACAAGAGAACGGAAACCATGAATAACAAATAATCAAGAAACCTAAATTAAATATAAAACACTGGGTCACACCCAGGACTATGACACATGACATGGGTTTCCATAGACCAGCAGCTCCTGTATGTGTGGTGTGTAGGGGCCCAATGCTTTTGTCCACATAGTGGACACTAAATATCATTAATTAGACACATTTAAGATGAATTACCAGTTGTAATTCAAGTAAAAATAATTTTAATGAGGTAAATGATAAAACTCAACAGTAGCAAACACTACATGCAGAGGTTAACTGCATGAACCAGTAGTCTGATAAAAAAAACAAACACATAAACTGCTATCCTGTAATATCATCATGTTACGCCGGTGCATTAATTGTTAGGATTATTTTTAGCGTGGATTAAATACATTTACATGGCCAGAGAGGTGTGTGAGGGATATAACTCCTGTTGACTATAATAGAGGAACACCCCCACCCCAGCCCCCTGAGCAAGACTGGTTTTCTAACGTAGCTTGTTTTTAGATAACATTACAAAAACGGAGTGAATAATAAAGAAATTGTATTAGAAGCTATGTACCGTTTCTGATAGATAGATTAGGAAGCGTGTGGTGGAAACTACAACTGCCTCTATTGTAATAGAGAATCACGTCCAGCAGTACAACTCTGTGGTTCATTAAGTTTCCAGACCCACTAACCTACTTCCAACACCACAGGCTGCTTTTGTCAAGTAAGATGGTGTTAGTTTGGTCTTTTTTCTGGGATTTGTTGACAGCAAAAACACAGAACACCACCTCCAGCTTTATCTTTTATGTGTGTGTGATATGTGTGCATATATATGTGTGTGTGTGTATGTGTGTGCGAGAGCGCAACTTTCTTTGCCACACTCAAATCTGGATCAGACTCGTAACTTTTGGGTCTTCATGCCAAATCAACATCCTGTAAACATGATGCCAAACATTACAAGGACAGAAATGAGTGACGTACGATTAACTGCGAGTGGAAAAATCAAAACAATAAGAGAAAGCACAGAAAAACAAAGAACATTTCTAATGAGCACACGATGGTATGACTTCAAACAACTACCTATTCACTAGCGGTGGGTTTATATATCCGAGGGTCATAATGTTAAGACGTATTGCGGTGTTGTTTTATGTGTTTCGGTGATAGGCAATAAATTTACATTAACAATGCAGTAAAGGTTCAGACTACATTATTTATAACACTCTGCTGTCCTGTCAGAGCTTCATGTTGCAGCATATCATGAGGTTTGGGCGGGTTTTTTTCTTCTTCTTTTTCTGCTATTAAATACTGGTTGCATCAGCCCCCGGTAGTCCACAATGAGCTGGGAACTATAAACACATTGACAAAGGCAGCTTCCAAATGTCCACCAAGCTTTAGTACAGGGCTCTAAAGAACAGTGAAGCACATTGTAATTACCATGACTATAATTTAATGCACATGTAGCCTTGTCTGGCTTAATAAGGGCAATGCAGACTGAACTGCCTCTACATTCGTGTCTAGCGATGAAGGAACAACGCTTTGGCTCTGAGTTACAGGAATATACTGGCTGTTGTATAGAGAACACACACAGACACACACACACACATTTATACGTATAATACACACATATACCGTACCGTATGTGGCCTGTAGATATTAAACATCACGATATGTTACCACGTGTCTTTATGACATTTACTCCAGCCTGACCTCTAATGCAGCGTTGAGAAATGTAACTACTGTCTGAAGCCCGTGACACCCACAAGTCCCCCCCAAAAAAAGGAAAAAAACCTTGTAGAGCTACAAGCGTGTGTGTGAGTCCTTGTTACGACCTTCAAATGATGTGTAAGTATTTTCGCTTCATGAAACAATTTTGAGCCATATTTCAGTCTCCTGTGATAGCACCGCAGCACATCAACCAGCCCTTTTTTTTTTGTTTTGAGTATTTTTTTTTCTCCTTGCAGGCATCTGTGCAGAGATTTTATTAATGTCTTAACTTTTTTTTCTTGTTTGCATTTAGGAATGTGAAGTAGTGCTTGCCATATAAGATTAATTATAAAGGAGTTAAACTTAGAGAGTGTATAAGCTCATTTGCAGCGTATCTAGTTAAGCAATAAGTCTGTAGTATCTCCCTTTATATGGCACTGGCCTGTATATGCTTTGTATATATATATATGAAAGAGTTACGAACATGCTATTGTACATAGGAGAATAATGCATTTGCAGTCAACAGCCATTGTTATTTTTCAGAGGACATGAACTTGTTTTTGTACATGAGTGAATGATTAAATTTAAAGGGAAAAAAAACTGCATTTGAAGGGTAAACGAGCAGTCGTGTTTCTTTCTTGCTTTTTGGATTGCGGAGAAAAAAAATAAAATAACAACAACAAAGTATCTTCTTTCAAAAACTCATATTTATATATGCAAGACATTCAGGCATTCAATATCAAACAGAGCCCAACCCACGTGACACAGCGTGACCCAGAGGAAACAACACTAGAAAATATCCATAGAAAACCAATGCAATAGCAACACATGACTGTTCACACACACACAAAAAATAAACGTACAAAACTTAGTGAACAACAGCTTTACATTCTGATTCAACTCTCTCAACATATTGACTGTTTACAGCAGCGATAAACAGTGGAGCAAGATCAGTATGAAAGGCCTGGAGGATGAGAGACAGGAGACAGAATGAGTGGAGGAGGAAGGGGAGGAGGAGGAGGAGGAGGAGGAGAGGTGTAAGGATGAAGCATAATATCCAGAATCAACACAGACTCAAGGGGACAAAAAGGTGGACGACACATCACATCAAATACTCTTTTTTTCCTTCTGCTTCTTCTCTCTCTTCTTCTTCCTCATCGAATGACGCCACCCCGGAAGACGCCCGGTCAGAGAAAAAGCTCCTGGGGCTGCAGTGCCACACGCGGACCTCGTGAAACACGCTGCCTTCCTCTTCCTCCTCGTCTTCCTCGTCCTCCTCTCCAGGAGACTCGGAGTGAGAGGTGGAGTAGCAGGAGTCAAACCTGCTGCTCCTGCACCTCGGCCTCCACTCAGGCTTGCTGTGGATGCACACTTCGCTGCGGTGCTCCTGCAAAGGAGCCGGCTGCTCCTCAAGGCTATCCAGCCTCTCCTCCTCTTCCTCCTCCTCCTCCAGGCACGTACTCATGGAGTCGCTGGGCAAAGTGGGTGAGTTGCTTTGTGATGACTGTGGGGCATTTTCAGTTGCTAGCCTGCCACAGGGCAGGCTGCTGTTGTGGGAGCCCAGGGGACCATCGGATGGTGGCGTCTCAGTGCGGTCCACCCCGGGCGGTGCTCCAGAGGTGGAACTGTAGATGGTGGCTTCTGAAGGAGGAACAAAGAGTCAGAAGACCGGGAAGTGGATTCACCGATGAGGTGACAGGGTGCAAAGATGAGATGTTTGATGTAGAATGATGCAAAGTTGGATACCTGAGTTTTGGCTGGATACCGTGTGAGTCTGTCCGCTGATGTGGGAGTCTTCATCATTGAAATCTTCCTCATCATCGTCATCCACAGATGCCCAAGCACGTAGCTTAGCCTCCGCGATGGCAAACTGCTCGGCCACTCCTAGCAGGAAAACAGGTCCGACAAATGAAGCTAGATTAAGGTGGCTGTAATGTCATTTCAAACTCTAAACTGTGTATTTACTAATGTTGTCTGCAATACGGTGAGAAAAAAAGTGAATCATCTTGCTTATCTTTATCTCACAACATCTTATACGGGACAGAAACAAAGTGAGTATTCTAGTGATGACGTGGACCAGCTGATAGCTCAGCTTATACTCATACTGCAAGCCACATTGCAACCCATGGTCCTCTTCATGCCATGTCTATTAAGTTGTTTGCATGACCAGGATTCTTGCTGCCTCTCTCTGCCTACGCCCTTTCACATACACATATTAAAGTGCAGCGAGGTCCCACAACACAACAAATATAAATTACTGCAGATGGAAGCAACAATCTTCTCTGGATGTTAATGGTCCAGGCAATACAAAAGGGAGGGGGGAGGAGTAAAGGTGAATTTCTATCCTCCTATTATTTGCTAATTTACCTGAGTGTGACATTGTCTGAGTCATCTCTGCCACCGATGTGTCACTATGAGCCTTAAATAAGAGCGTCAAATCAGAATTCCCAGGGTTGCCTATTCAAACGGCTTGAAAAAATGACCCATAAAAAAGAAACTAACACATAGTTTTCTGCTTTTACTTAAAGTGACCCAAAAAATTCATTACAGAAAATAATTTCATTCAATTTAATATTATCATAACACAGCTAATTGTTTAAGTTCGCGAGCTTCGCTGTGTGGCATACGCAGCTGCATATCAGTCAGCCTCTCTCTCTCTCTCTCTTTCTCGATCAATCCACACCGATGGCACTGGTGCCACAGATGATGAGTCACAGCAAAACAACAGGAGCTGCTGTACCATTGGTGGCCAGTGAAGTGATTGGGGATGCAGGAGTTTTAGGGCATTAGATGCATGACAGAAGGTGAGAGAAAGCCAGACGAGAGGATGCATGTTCCCACACACACACAAAAAAAATTACAGCTAATTATCCTGTATGCGTGTTCTCGAATAGCATTTTAATCTGAATATCAAACATTCTGCTGGCCGAGAGGTCAGAAGGTCAAAGAAGTCAGTACCTGCAGCAAAACGAGCCTCCTTCTCCCCTTCAGTCAGATTGCAGTAGGAGCTGAACTGGGAGTGTGCGGCCAGTGAAGGAGCTGCAGGTTTAGGCCAACCTTTCCACTCGATGAGGTGAGCGACCCGGCCCTGAGCCAGCGAGGTGGGCTTTGTCATGTGGTCTCTCACTGCCTGAGAGATACCTGGACGGGGGAGAGGTAAAGGCCAGGGTTTCATGTTTAAATTCACAGCATATCGATGATAACGAGGCTAATGCTAGAAAGATCATCACCATTCAAGGAGGATCTGGCAAGCGCTGCAAACTCATGAATGCCGGCAGATTTCCGTGAGTCTGCTGGAGATTTTCCGGACTTTGGAATCATTTCAATCTCCTCAAATTTCACCTGTAAAACAAAATTATTAGTTTTTAGAAAGAAAAACTAGATTTGTGCGCCACATTCAGAATTAGTCTGCCATTTCAGTATTCCCGCACTTGTTTATATTGTACAGCTTTTATTACAGATGACACCAAATCTGGCGCACAGACAGAGTTCAAGAAATAAAACCTCTTGATTTTCCTACCTCTTCCTCTGTTTTTGTCTCCATTCTTTCTCTACTCCTGGACCTCAGCTTCATCGTGGACGTGCAGAGATGGTATCACGGCACAGCGCACAAACGACTAAAAGTCACAGCTTGCGTTCACTGGTTTAAACCACCAGCCAGACAAGCAAACATCAATGGCCTACATTTACCGCACAGATGCTAAAGCCACGATAAGCCTGTGCAACCGGTTAGAATGGTTGGGGTGGAGGGAGGCGAGCGCAATTGCGGCAGTTTCCATGCGTCTGAGCAAACATATGGCGTGTGACCAGCACGGGTAAGCAGCTCCAGCTGGGCCTCCTCATTGCAAAGCTGCAGATTAAAATGATAGCGCTACCTAACTAACTCCACAACAAACACACATGGCCACACTGAGCAGATGTGATGGGTCAGCAAAATCTACAATGTGGCTTACAGTAGCCGGAGCACAAGATGGATTTGTAATATGTTGTGTTTTCAGGCCATCTGACTAGAAGGAAAGGAAACTGTGAGCACGTGCATGAGTGGACAGATATCCTTAAGCAGATTGGCCTCCAAAGCGGCTAAGAAAGACAAGGCCCCTGACAGCATTTAAAAGCTCACACTGAAGTCAGCCATGAAAGTAAATGTGTGTCAGAGGCAAACAGGTGGGTAGGGACTCTGGGAGGACGTGATATGAAGGTGCAACCAGCTCTGTTCAGAGGAAAGCTTCAGCTGTTAAACACCCGTGAGACGTCACTCATGCTGAAGGCTGATAAACACAACACATGTCCAGCATGTACAGCTCAGAGCGGCTCCCTCCAGCGAGACCGACAGCTCGCCTCTTTAATCATCCAGGCACAATAAATCTACAGCTTTTACTTGAACCTGAATATCAAAGGCAGCCACTGCTGCAAATGTGGATTAGGACATATGGAAATTAAGCCTTGACTACAAATGGAGACGTGTCCAAAACTGCCTGTGACGTGAGTTTTTGTCCTGCAGTTTTCCCTAATCTGTTCTTTCCTTTAATAATTTAAAAGAAACTGAAACTGTCAGGGAACATTAAGAGTCTGAACAAGATTAAAGGGTACTCATTAAGAGTTCCCTTATATTTCTGTCAGAAATGTAACAGTGTAACAGTTTCAAACTCAGATCAGAACATGTGAGTGTGAGCCAAACGCCTCACCTACCTGCTCAAACCTTGTGTCTGCAAGGGGCAGATAGATAGGTGTCTTAAATGGGAGGGGCAAAGACTAAAACTACTTGTTTCAGAGTGAATGTACTGTGCAGGAGAAATAAGGGATATTTTGAACCATGCAAAGCCACTCTAGTAGAATTCTGGGATCAAAAATATGGTCTCTTATTCTTATTTAAATCTTATTTCCTATCCCATTAATCATCTCAAACTTATTATGGGAACCTCTAAAAAGGGTGCAGGGTAATAGACGACGATCACATCTCTTCATTTGCTTTAAATTTGTCTGCAGTTTTACTATTTTAATATTCGTCAGCCCACAGGCGACCACAGAAAAATGTAACCTTCAATAAACTTAATGAGCAACTATTTGTGATTAAAAAATGTCCGTTTTTGTTTCTATTCAATAATAAATAATAATAACAGAAGAAAATAAATGATTTAAAAACATCACACTTGCATTTGTAAATCTTGTGTTTCATTCTTTTTCCCCCCAACCAGTGCACCTGCATATAATTTGGCCTCTCTGGAGCAGTTAATTACGTGAGGTGCTTTTAAGCGTGCGCGCACACACACGCAAACACACATCCCCACCCCCCTTTTTAAATTTTTTTTATTTTTACATCTGACAAATGCTGCTAATTAGCACCTATGATAATAACAGCCACATGTGTAACTGCGCTTCTAATTAACTCGCTCTAGGCCTTTTTCCCCCCTCACGAGGTGTTTGGATTGTTTTGTCCACTCCCTGCAGAGGCAGACCAGTTTGCGACTTCCTGACATTAACATATGCGTGACTAAACATATACAACAGGGCTGATGTGTCGTCTGACACCTCCAGAGACACTGATTGTGACTTAGGGGACCAACAAGTGGGATCGAGCTAAGCCAGCGTGTCTGCAGCCAAACATCTTCAGCTCGGAGGAAGCTGCAGTGCTCATATGTGAGGAGGGTTTTTTTTCCCTTCTTCTGGAAATGGTGCATTCAAGCAACAGAAGCAGAACGCTGATGGCTGAATAACACATCACCCCGCCATTGATGACAGATTACGCAGAAAATAACGCAGGAGAAGTGCGGATCCTGCAGCAGCAGGTCCCCGGGAACCTCTGAAGTCTCCATCTGCATACCAATAGCTCCATACCCGCATCGGGTAAACACCAACAGCACCTGCCATTTATCTGCACCTCTACCGCTCTATCGGGGTTCGTGTGGTCGGAATCGTTCCCCGCACAGCCACTCTCGGTACCTACCTGTAAGTCGGACCGCGGCGGCTCGTCATAATGCCTGTAACGTCTCCAATCCGATCAACAGATGTCACCGCGCTGTTCGTCCTCCAGCTGCAGGGTCTGCAGTAGAGCATTAAAGCGACGCTGACGGCGGAAACATCTTCCCAACTCCAGCATCAGCTACATCTCCGACACAGACGGACGCACCATTTGTTGCTCGCTATGTGGGTTACATAGGCTGTCCGAATGTCTCCCGATGGCAAGCGTCATCAACGCAAGGCGGTGTCATTGCACCCGCCCCCCCTCCATGCAGCCAAGAAGACACAGCAACCTGCAGCTTCAGTCTTTCCTAGAAACCGCATGTTTTTAATCCCCTTTCGTCTAAGGCACCAGCAGTACGCACGCAGGGCGGATGTGTTGAAATTTACTTACTGCAGTAAAAATAAAAAAGGGGGTGATCGTTCCAAAAAAACGGATTTCCGTCACGATTTTGACCTTATTTGTCCAGTTTTGTGAGCGACAAGATGCACAAATCAGACTTTTAAAAAAGGAGCAAAAGAAAAACATATTAAAACCGTGATCCGAGGTTAAAGGTCAAAACCGTGCAGCCTCCGACAGTGAACTCTCTAAACATTTAATAAAAGGTCCATTCATTCATTTGCATTATCATTCATTTAAAATGTGTTTATATGGCATCATATCCTGATTTGGACAAGGCGTCTTAGTTCAACGTAAAATCATCATCAGAGGCAAAAACCAAAACTCGGCTCAGCAACTTAATAAGTCCTTTATTTGCAATGTTCCATTACCTTTCCAGTTTCCGATGCAAAAGAAGCAATAATTTTTTTTTTAAATAACGAAAGCGGAAAAAAAAGAAAAAAAAAAAAGGAAAGAAAATATTTACAAAATTCAAATAAAACTAATAATCAATGGATTATCTAAAGCACCTCTCTGCATCCGGACAACTGCGGTTTCTGCTGGATAAGGAGACACTGCAATTACATCAGCAATTTGTTTCTGAAAAATAAAACTGAAAAAGTTTATTATCATCATCATTATTATTATTATTATTATTATTATTATTATTATATATTTACAGAACGCTCCTGAAATCCTGAAACTAGTTTCCACTTAAAGTAGAAAAGGCTTTCGGATCATTTCTGTCTTTTTTTTTTTTTTTTTTTTTTAAACTTTATATATTTTATCAAGTCAATTTTCTGTAGATTTCAAGTTTTAACGGTGATTGGGTCGTTAAGTGTCCTCTACAACAGCTCAGGTTTAAGTACAGAAGAGGTAAAAGATGAAGAGTCAGTCAGTGTGGTTCACTACTGGGGGATGGGAGAGAATGGCTTTAAAGAGGAAGCATTAAGACCACCCCCTAGTAGTCAAGGTCAAAGGTCAACATCAGCCCTCTGTGTTTCTGTCCTCTGCTAGTTTATCATGATAGGAAACGAGAGAAAATAGACAACCTTTGCTTTAAAAACTCCGTCAAATTAAGATTAGTTCATGTACACTGTAACGTTTTGTCCACTGGATCGTTAATAGGAACACACTTCAGTCATGCTGCACACTCCGGAAAAGGACAAGGACATAAGAGCCGTGTCGGGACTGAACAAATGTTATGGCATGTTGATAAACCCCCCTCCACCAACCCACCCGCTACACTTCACGCCCTGCTGTTTCCTCTTGTAGATCAGAAAGGTTGTTTGTCATTAGAATCGTCTAGAGGGGTGAAAGAGCAGCCTGTTGGTTTGCTTTACTTTGACATAGAAAGTTTCGTAGTGATGTGGGATACTTCACACCTCGCTAATGAGTAATCCTGCTGAAACCTGCATTTTCAAGTTTGCTTTGATGAGGACACTTGCTGTGACAAGCAGGTGGAGAAATAATGAGGAAGCAGGAGAGGGAAGGTAGAAAAGAAATGATTGTTTTTCAGAGTCCATCCCTCCAAAAAAAGAAGAAAAAAAAAGAAAAAAAAAAAAGGAACACAATAAAGATTTATCCTCATTGAGGATTGATTCGAGTCTGCCTCTCTGGCAATACTGTCCATGACTCTCCGTGGTCGCCTGCAGAGCTCTGGCGGCAGCTTTTAGTTCAGTATTTTACTCCTTGTCAGATTCCTCTTCGGCCTCGCGGAGCCAGGTGAAGAAGCCGGTGACCGACTTCAAGGCCACGCCTTTGCCTGTCTGCTCTGCCGGGTCTTTGCTGGTTTCCCATTCGTAGAAGGCCTCCTCTTTAATGACGTCCTCATCATACAAGGCGTCGAAGAACATCCGCAGCAGGTCTGCAGAGACAAAATTAGAGCATTATAGAAGCTTTATTAACAGCTCCATTTTAAAATTGTTTCTGTTTGCATTGAGTCAGGGACACTTGAAAAGCTATAAAGAGCTAATCAGTAGGTCAAATCCTAATTAACACGTTTCTTTTAGTGATTAGGCTTTTCTGTTTCAACCCTCCAATCCAGTTCATAACACTTTAAAAAATAAATTAAAAAAAAAATCACCCCAAGAATGTGTTTTCCTCCACAATAGACCACTTCCATTTCTGTGTTCAGGGAAAATGACTCAGGCCCTCCAGCAGCAACACTACAAAAACCTTCAGTCTCATCTTTAAATCTTGATACCCTGAATACACAGCTGCTGTATACATGATGATTTTATCTGTTTTCACCCTGAACAAAAACAACCTGGAAATACAGGCAGATCTTTTCTGATAAGGAGCTGTGTTTCAGACAAACCAACAAGGTCCATTTTTTAATGCCTGTGATCATCACATAACCAATTACACATTACTTTAGAGCAGCAGCTGTTTTTTGTTTTTAACCCCCCCCCCCCCCAAAAGCTGCACCCAACAGCACATAGAGGTAAACATTAAACATCTAAGAAGCTGCAATCCGTGTCTGGCAAAGGGAATTTTACAGATCCTTTATTTATCCAGGTAAAAAGTCTCGCAAACATTAAAAACATATTTTTAAAGAATGATCTGGGAAGCAAAAATGACAACATAACATTGCTGATCTATAAAAATTATTTCAAGTGGTCAAAAAGGACTGGATTGATTAGAAAGTAGATACAATAACGCAAATCTATAAAGATACTTTGTAACAGTTGATTTTGTAGTTTTCGCTTAAAAACTGACTTTAAGTTTTTTCCTTTCTTTGGGGAAACATGAACTTTGTATATGCCAACAAGACTGCTTACAGTGACGTGAAGGCTTTTTAAAATAGACAGCAACATAAAGAACAGAAGCATTGAATTTCCAGCAAACAGCTGATTTCGTTACATGTCCCTGCTCGATTACTCTGAGCGACAGCTACTGTCAGCTGAATTTGAAACAAGCTCACAGGAAAGATTTCTGCTTGATTTGTGCTCTTTAAACAAGCTTACTGGACTTTAGTAACATTTAAAAAAAAAAAAAAAAAAACTTCTCTGAAATAATTCAAAGACAGACTTGGAGGGAGCGAGACTCATCCACAGAACATTTATCACTAATAATTTACAAAGGCCAATAAATTTGCCATCTTGTGCCATTATCTGAACTGATTTATGGTATCTTCCTGCTGTGTCTCGATGCACGATCAAGAATCCAGGTTAAACAAAAAAGAAATCTCAGAAAGCTGAGCGACATTATCAGTGGGAGGTACATCACATCACTCATCCATGTGACTTCTTTAAGTTCCCCCAACCTTATAATCAGCCCAGCTGCACGACTGAAACCAGTATCACCGCATTACAGTAAGCCTTGAGTTCAGTTTCGTCTCCACTGATTTTCATGAAATTTGGGATCATTTGCTTATGTTGCCAAAAAGACGCAACAGCTGAGGAAACCACATTAAAATGACACTTTGAATCATTGGCGACTTTGATGCCTGGATTTAACAGATGCTTCAGTATCTAAATATTTATAAGTGAACCAATCAGATTTGTATGTTCGGCAGTATTACAGTTCACTGTAAGTGGGGAAACTCACGAGCAGGCTGCTCCATGTGCACCATCAGAGCCTGGAGGGCGTACAGGGCCTGCAGCTCTTTCTGCTCGTCGTACAGGTATCTCTGCAGCAGAGAGGCTCTCTGGCCGATCTGCTGTGCATCCACCTTGTACGGGTTGTCACCTGAAACGAAGTGAACAAGTTTTTAAACCAGAAAGTGTGATTTTTAAAAGTAAGCGCTATTAAAATTTACTATAAAATAAATCCTTTTTAATTTATTTAAAAAAACAAAACAAAAAAACAACAACTATATTTTCCATACTTCAGAATTTGAGCTTGGGTCGTTGTGAAAAGAAAAAAGACTAAATCATAGACACACACACAGAAATAGAGGCAGCTCGTGGTGTATTAGTCATACTTACATATGATAGCAGACTGGCACACTGATGTCATCAATGCTCGTACAAACTGGTTCGAAGCAGTCTGCTGCTCGTCCAAGTTAGCCTGAAAATAGGAAACAAAATGCAGTTGGAGAGGGGGAACATGAACAACACTGGAAAATAAGAGCACGCACAAAATGTTCAGGTCTGAAAACACTCTGTACTGCCTCACACACACCTCGATCCAGTCTCTGATGCGTTGATTGTTGGCCTTGTCCTGGAGGAGTCTGTCCAGCTGT
Source organism: Haplochromis burtoni (assembly GCF_018398535.1). NCBI lineage: Eukaryota > Metazoa > Chordata > Actinopteri > Cichliformes > Cichlidae > Haplochromis > Haplochromis burtoni. The sequence continues at coordinate 1,501,145 of NW_024582364.1, read as the reverse complement.
TTGCTGATCTCCTCTCCGCTGAGGACCTTCTTCTTACTGGCCTCTTTGGGCTCCATCTCCTCTCCCACGGTGAACTCCACTTTCTGAAATACACAATTAAATGTGTAAAAAAAGGAAAAAAGCCTGAAGACACGGAGTAACTTGTTTCTAATCGTAAATCCCCACAAGCAAAAATCTCTCTTGCTTTCATCTCTGCCCACCAGGTAGACTCCAGCTGTGTTTGTCTGTCTTTGGTGCTGTGCAGGATGTGCTGCTTTCTCGTTACCATTTTAAGCTTTGTTGTTACAAAATAGACCAATTATAGCTGCTTTAAACGTATCCTAACATTTTTAGACTACTAAACAAAACTCAAAAAGTGCAGACAAGTGTTTTATCATCTAAAACCTGAACGTGTTGCACGTACCTGATCGGTGACAAACTTGTTGACGTCTTCATCTTTGGGCAAGAAGTCGTTCCAATTTAGCCCAGCCTCTGTCCACAAAGCCCCGACCTTATTGGGGGTCTTAAGGGGAGAAAAGGGCCAGATAATCAAATATCTGTGGCTTTTATTTCTTTTTCTTTCTCTCTTTTTTTTTTTTTTAACCAAAACCAAAAAACATGTGCAACACAAGGTAATAAAACGAGTGTGTTCGGTTACCTTTTCTTTACAAAGCAACTTGAGGATCTGTACCAGCAGCACGCTGGCCTTCCCCAGAGGCACAAGAGGCTTTGAGATCTCCCTGAAGACACAGATGCACTGAATTAAGCTCCCACTTTTCTTACAGCTGGATTATAATTCAGTTTATCTCATTTTAAAGCTGGAAATAAGTGACCTAGTTTTAAATTTAGCTTAAAATCTTTATTTCCGAGAAACACCGTCAACAAAAGAATCTCTGGAAAATGATTCCAACACTATTTACAGTTTAAAAACATCCATTTCCATCAGACTATATTCTAAAGTCAAAGTATTCGAGTTTGCTTTCACTTATTTGAAATGTGACCGCTGACATTAAGCTCTCACCTGAACAGCTGTCCCATAGGGATGCCTCCCTCGTGGAGCATAGGAGTAATAAGCTCAGCCAGGTAGAGCCAGATGTGAGGTATATCTATGGCCATGTCTTCTGCTACCTCCAGAATCTCTAGTAGCCTGCAAAAGAATCGGCTTTAGTTCCATCTGCTCGAGAACATCCATCGAGGGTAGATTTTAGTTGAAACCAGGCGGCGTTCTTCCTGTTACACGCTTACCCTTTGTAGTACTGCTGCGTGGGCAAAGTCCCTGCCTTTATAAGCTGGTGCAGCAACAGGCCCATGTGTTCCCGAGCGATGGTGCTTCGTTCAAGCGTCGACTCCAAGCCGTTCCGCACGAACACGTACAGCAGTGATGTGCTGTTGAGCTCCACCACACACTGCAATGCCTCCTGCAGCACCAGAGTGACACAAAGCAATGCTGTTAACACGGTTCACTTCTAAACATGGAAGTACAACTCTGATTGTTAGAGGCAAGTCTGCACCTTGACATCATTGATGTGGAGGTATTCTTCAATGATCGCATGCGACTTCTTCTCCACTTCCTCTTCAGTCAAGGCAGGTTTAGGGAGAGATGGAGGAGGAGTGGGAGCGCTCTCACGCTTAACTGAAGAAAAAGGTAAAAATACAACTTGAAGCTCATTGTTCTTTATGTCCTTTTCTTTAAACCACATCTTTCTCTATTCAACTCTTTTTAATTCTTTATTTCATACCTGGGACGAAGTCACTACCCTTGTCCCGACTTCCTCTATCTCTGCTTCCTCGGTCTCTGCTTCCCCGATCCCTGCTTCCTCTGTCCCGACTGTCTGTCATGCTGGCGACGCGGCGCACAGATTCAGTTGAAGACCTGCCATCTCCTCCCCTCCCGCCGCGCTCTTGCGACTCTCTGCTGAAGCTTCTCTTGGTGACTTGGTTCGCTTCCCGTCCTTCGCTGCGATCAAATCTGTCAAATCGATCCCTGTTGCGGTCGCTCCTGTCCCTGTTGCTCCCACGTTCGCGGCTCGAACTCGACCTAATGGTAAAAGGAGACACAAAGAGGTCATTTTAAACACACTCAATCAATTTGTAATCATGTACCACTAAACTTTTTGTATTTTTTGAGACCGCAGTAGGCTCTTGTATACAAAGGGGAGGCCAGATGGAGGAAGATTAGTATTCAAGTGGTCGCCATCTGCAACCTCACAACTAGATGCCAGTAAAATGTGTTTTGAAAAACGTGACATCAACATAAAGTAAAAAATAAGAGTGCCTATGACAAGTGATAAACTAAAATTTGTGAATCAAGTACTCAACTAAAGCAGAAGCAGACTAATTAATGAGAAAATATTTGTTGCTTCTGAGTACCTTTGAGGAACTCTGCGATCAGAGTCTGTTGCAGACATCAATGACCCAGACTGTAGGGCAGAGAAGCGGTTGAGAGTGCTGGTACCCGGACGCCCAGAGTCTAGAAAGATGGAAATGAATAGATTAAGAGCCAAACCACAAACAGCCACTAAGCAATGCTGTGCTTTAGAAGAAAGCTGAAGGTCTTACCCTGGTCTCCACTCGCTGGTTTAGCTCCAGTTCCTCCGCTGCTGCCTTTTCCCCAGCTGCCCCACATGCCTTTGCCACCCGGAGCCAACAGCTGGTTGTTGAAATCCATAGCACCAGGCTACAGGGAAACAAAAAAGTTATATTCATTCTCAAGAGGCCTGAGAAAGAGCTCAAGCCTTCACATGAATTTTCGGACGTTACCTTTGTGATCTTGCTTAGGCGGGTGGTGTCGATGGGTCTGTTCTTGGAGATGGGGACTGTGTTCCACCCCTCATCCTGAGGCTGGCTGGTCCGGCCACCTCCTGGTGTGTGAGGGCCTCGGCTGCCCATGTTTCCCGTGAACCTGTCTCTGCTTTCCTTCTTGGTCATGAGCTGCTGCTGGACTTTCATCTGTTCCCTGTGCTCCTCCATCTCTGCTTCCTTGTGAATCTGATCAATTGTCTTAGGACCCTGGTCTCCTCTACGAGGCACCCAGTTATTCTGTGGATCAGAGACAGAAGACAATTAACACCTGTGAGCCACTCTGGGGTGTTTCCTGTCTTGTGTTTTGGATTACATTTGTAATAGTACAAATGTTCTGATAGGAGAACCTGAGACAGAAAGCATATCCACCCTTAATAACACAGTTTTACGTGCGTCAAAGATTTTCCTTTTTAAGCCCTTTGTGACATAAAAGAAAAAGGGGAAAAAATGAAATCCTTGTTCTATTCTGCAGCTTCAGTATGATCAACATAAACCGCTTTCCAGTGTTCCTCCTGTTCACAGCAAATCTCTAGAGCGGAACAAAAATTGTCGTTGCCAACTGCAGGCCAAGATGTTGGAGATGAGATACTGAAAGGGCAAGCAGCTGAATGTTATCAAGAACCACCACACCAGTGACATGGCTTGATATCCAGCAGGTAAGGAAATATGAGAAGGAAAGAACTGGACCTAGGTGATTTGCAACGTGAACACCGTAAACTTTCAAAATAAAAGTCAGGGGTCTGCTTGCTGGCAAATCTATGCCTGATGATGCTGATGATGCCGTTCTCATGGACAGAAAAAAAAAATAAAAGTTTTTTCAAACTAACCCTTTACCCCTTTGAAGCCTACCAGCAGTAACCCTGACGCCATTTTCTGAACCGAGTACTCACTGTCTTATTTTAGCACTGCTTATAGAACAAAACAACTGGGTGCGCACCAGAAGTTTGTGAGTGTGGTCTCTGCTATGTAGATAGCCTTGTAAAAAAAAAAAAAAAAAAAACCCTTCAGACTGTACTGTATATAAACACTGAGATACATACACTACTAAGTCAAGTCATGATAAATGCTGCCTATCAGTTCTTTATTGCTCTAAAATGTTGAATATGATTTAACAGTTACCCTTCTGAGGTCCAAAACATCTTGCAGCATGAAGCGGATTCTTGATGAAGTCTTTCTCTCTTTAATGATCTTGTCCATCTGATTAAAATACTGATCCATGCGAGGCTGTCGGGGACACAGAAAAGAGTGAATTTTATGAGGTACAGGTACCAAATGACAAACTGTGTGTACCTAATGATACATCGAGAACTGCCTCCTCAGTTCCTCAACCCATCACTAATGATCAGTGGCCCAGACACGTGGCACAAAAACAAGGTCATCACAGGAGACATCTTAACATATAGCAGTGTTAGTCCATGCTTTACTTACCTTTGCCTTCTCAAAGTCCAGGTCTTTACCAATAGTGGACAGCAGTCTGCAGAGACACTCGAGAGACTCCTCATCATGATTCTTAAGTAGTTTCACGACACAGTCGTGCATGATTGGCTCTGTCAGCATCTTAAGCTTAAACAGTTCACCAATGAACTTTATGTTGCCCAGTGAGCGGCGTCGAGCTTTATCTCTGGCCTCCTCCAGCTCCACCCTGAAGCGCTCACGCTCCTCACCCTGCAGGCGGATACAAGTTTGTGCTTAGTGTACGAGTCATATGACAAGTTTACTCTAAATCTGAACGGTGGTTTTGACAGTTCTTACGTCTTTGGCAGCCTCCAATTCCTTTTGCTTTTTCTCAAAGATCTCATCATCATCCTGGTCCTTCTCAAACTCTTTCTGGCAGCGGTTGAGCAGCAGTTTGCGGAAGTTCACAAAAACTCCTGGCTTGTCTGAAGTGGGGACTTTCAGCTGGTGGAAGACAACATTCAATGTCACCAGGGGGTTTTAACACACGTTTTCCTATTCAACTGCATTTAACAAATATGTAGCTGAGAGTATGCTCCTTCAGTTCCTCAATACCATCACAAAAGTTCAGTGGCCCAGACACGTGGCACTAAAAAGAAGTCATCACTAGAGCATATGATCAAAGCACAACATCCAACCTTCACTAGACTCACCCCCATAAGGCAGCGGCACATGTTGGCGTAGGCCACAGAGAAGTTGGGCTCTGAGATGGCCTTCTCAAAGATGAGGTCGATGGCTCCCTTTAGCCTCTCCTCAGTGTCTATCGTCAGCTCTGTCACTTGTTTCATCAGCTCCTGAAACTTCTGTGGCGTAAGCTTGTTGAGGATGCTCCGCAGACGCTTGAACAGCTCTCGAGTCTTGGCCTGTTCTGGGTCTTCCTCTTCAGGCTCATCAACACGGCCACGAGTGACCTTTTTCACAGAGGGCTTCCAGGCCTTCTCAGCCTTGCTGAGCTGCACGTCGTCATTTAGCGACATGCTGGTGATAATTTTTTTGGTTTGAGAGCGACGGGGCCCGGATGGCTAAATGGAGAGAAACGCATAAATATTTTAAAAAGCTAGTAGGAAAAAACTTCACTAAACAAAAAGTTTACGTTAGAGATCGCTGCCTTTGCAAACAGCTTGTCTGCCAAACGTAACATCACAACTGCTGGCATTCATTGCACTTTTGTGTCATGTCAGCTCATAATACATCTCTTTATCTCAAAAAACATCAGACAAGTACTCCAGCACGTTGTAGGAAGACAGGCACAGAGGGAGATAGTTTTACTTCAGGGCATCACATCTCAAGTGCAAAAGTATAAAAACGGTGTGCTGACGACACACTTGGTAAACCTATTAACTATAATGCAAGTTAATGCTTAAAGTGTCTTTTAAAAACTGTAAAATTAGCTAACCGGGCCACGAGGTCCTCCCACTGATCTGCTCCCAAGGTTCCCTAAATATGAGGGAGTAAAATCAGGACCAGTGTTCATCAGGCGAGATGGGTCAGCAGGTCGTAGTGGAGTCTTGTTCACCTGCAATTAAAGAGGCAAAAATAAATAAAGGAAAAATCACCCGTGTTTTCACACAAAGTTTAAAATACTGGCAGTCGGCAGCACTACCCCTCAGCCTCCTAGTAGATCAACATATGGTATCAGTTTGAAAATCCTGACTTTGTTCTCGAGTTTTTGCATTCACAAGATTTTCAGGAAACTTCACCTCTGACCTTGAACTTTAGGACAAGGTCACTGAAATTCAAACTTGGGAGATTTTTAGCAGATGCACCTACTGATGTGAATTTCAAAATCCTACATCGCCTCATTATCGCATTTACACCCGCCCACTCGCTCGCTCTGTGTGGTGACAACTATACCCCGTCAGCCTTTAACAAAGCTGTGACGGCCCGGGACAACGCATCAGGTTACAAAAATCGGGAGTTGCACGACTGGCTGAAGCGCCTCAAAGATTGTGGTGCGCTTCATGATGTGAGGTCAAAATTTACAGATGAGGGGTAAAAAAAACCTGCCAAATTCTTCAACTCAATTTGTATCGTTTCTGCGTTCTTTTACACAAAGCTCAACATCACCTACCTTATCCAGCACCACATCACTGATGATAGGCAGGCCCTCAGGCTTGTGCATACTGGCGCTGATGAACTGGCAGCCCAGGAGGAACTCCCTGTCGTACCGCTTCTTGTCCTCCGGGTTTATTGGCTTCCATTCTTCTGCACAACGTACAGGAAATATGCAAAGGCACATGATTAAAGGCACACTACAGTAAAGGCACAGCTGAAAGATGGCTGTGATAATCCACTCTGTCAGTGCAGATTCTTTGAAACTCAAATAATAAAACGATGACGGCACATGAGCAAAACTATGAGAGAAACTAAAGTCACCATAAAGAGATATTCACACTGTGCTTAAATCAAACAAGGCCTCATCCTTCCAGCATATAAATGCAGGCACAAGGAAAAAACAGACTTAAAATTGAATGCTGAAATAAATTATATTTGCCCTAAGACCAAAGTATGTACAGAGTTTTATCAGTTTAGCTTTAGGGAAAAGATTAAAACATTTAAAGATTTTTTTAGCCTTTTAAGCTTTCAAAGCGTACCTTGTTTGTACTGGTATTTCTGCTCAGTTGGCTCAGGTGTGGCTTTAGACTTGTCAGGTTCTGCATTCTGCTTGTCCTCTTTTTGCTCCCAGGTCTCATCTGCCACTTCGACAGGAAGTTCAGCTGGTGCTGGAGCTGGAGGGTTGGCCTGAGTGGGCATGGGTTCAGAGGCAGGCTTGGCATCCTGTTCCTGCAAAAAGAAAGAAAAGATCAAGTTTTCTAAGAATCTGTTGTTTATTGAGAGTAAAAGATGGACACCCAGTTTAAGAGCTCTTTGGACTGTCATCTGATTTAACACAAACCTCTGTGAAGGCATCCAGGAGATTCCCAATGGCCTCCTTCTTGTTAAACTCTTTCATGTTCTTTTTCTTCCTTTGCACATGCGTAGCAGCTTCAAAAGGAAAGACAAAGTGATGACATTAAAATTCAGATAAAACAAGATTAGGCATGTGACAGCCTGAGAAGCAAAGGGGGGAGGGGGGATTAACTGTACCTTGCATAGTAGATTCTTCTGGGCAGCTAACAGACGCAGGAGGGGTATCCTCACTTTTCTTCTTGCACTCTTCCTCCTCCTTCTCTTCAGCCTCCTCTTTCACCTCCTGGGCTGCTGTTGCAGTTTTAGCCATAGGTGTGGATTCCTGAGATTGAGAAGCGTCTGGCTGTTTGTGGGGCGTAGTGTCTGAAATTGCATTATCCTTGGGCAGTTCTTCGGTCTCCTGAGGAAGGCCGTTGGGGAGAACAGGCTCTGCTGCCTCAACTTGTGTGGATTCAGGTTCGGGGGTAGAGCGCAGAACGGCATTCTGGGTCTGTGGACCAGCAGGCTCCCGTGCAGGTGGGGGAGGCTGGGAGACTTCAGTTGCCGTTTTTGTAGCCATTTCTTCTTTATTCTTTCTTTCTTCTTCAAGATTGGAAGAACCTGCTGCTGCAGCCTCAGCTGCAGGCTCCAACTTTGTGGTGGCCACCTGCTCTTCTTTTTCCACCTTCTTCACTTCCTCTGTTTTTGCTTCTTCCTTTTCTGGAGCCTTCTCAGCTTGAGCTGGAGCAGCCGGTAGTTCCTCTATTTTCACAGGGGCTTCTGGTGCTTCTGAAGACTGTGAGGTTGCATGAGGAGCATCTACTGTATCAGAAACAGTAGTGCCAACTTTATTTACTGCCTCAGCAGGAGTAGTGGTCGACGTTGCTCCTGGAGGAAGGGAAGGAGGAGACTGCTGGTCCTTTATCAGTGTGGATGGCACCTCAGTAGTAGCTACGGGGGCTACAGATTGTGCAGCTAACTCAGTAGGCAGCACTATTTGGTTGTCCACTTCCTGTTTGCTCTCCAACACAGGCTCAGCATTTGCCGCAGCAAGAGAAGGAGGGGTTTCAGCACTAGTAGGACGCTCTGTGTTATCATCTGGACAGCGAGAGACGTGACAATAAATGACGAGAAAAAATTTACAGTCATTTCTTTTTCACAGAGTCAAACTTAAGAAAATATTCTCACCTCTTCTCGTCTGTGCAATCACAGGCTGGGCAATTTCCCCATTGACCTGTGCAGGACTTGCATCCGGTGCCTGCAATCACAAAGCAATAGCGGCCTTTAATAAATAAAATAGAAAACCCACTACACGGGCTTTTAACAATGAGCATCAACACACATTTGGTGCAATTTGTTACAAGTTTTTTTCTCCTCACATTTGGTGAATATTGTCTGAGGTGGTATTGATTCAGACCTGTTTCTTTGAAGGCTGCAGTGTCACTCAACTCTTTTAAAAAGTGATTCGTTTGTGTTGCCCGTTTCCCCTCCAACTAGCAATTTTCAACTTTGGCAATAGCTCAACGCATCAGTGCATTTTTGTTTGCATTTGCTTAGACTCAGCATAGTTTGCTTAGTGAAACTGACCTCAGCTGTGCTGACTATTAGAAAGTACCATGAAGACAAAAAAGAAAACAAGAAAAAGACATCAACACAGTTGCAGATGTACTTAAAAAAAAAAAAAAAAATCCACAACGGTGCCTTTATGTACAGATAAATTCATATTCCTTCCTTTTTAAAGTAAGAGAAAATAAAAATAAAAAAGTGAGAGCAATCATCACCTAACAACATCTTCTTTTGTTGTCTTTTTATAACTTACCTTTGTTTTGTCTATATAAAGCAAAACGTTGGCTTCACATTGAAAAAAAATTACTTTGTTCTAAAGCAAATAGTGAAGTGAAGTGAAGACAAAATGAACATGAGAAAAACATAATGAAGTTCTGAGCTTTACTGTATTACTTTAAACACAGAGTACCACATGTCAGTACAAGATAGCCAACTATACTTTAGATTTCTGATAAAAGACAAATGTACAACACCATCATTACTCTATTTAAATCAGTCACTTCAAAGTAAAGTCTTACCTGTGGTGTCGGTGTGGTGGAGGACATTACACCCGACAGGATCTCGTGCGTGATATCGCGTCCACCCTGGTTGGGGTCTCGTATTGTTATCTATTAGAGAAAAGGCAAATGACATTAAAATACAAACAATGTGCAACCATCCTGCCACTACTGATCTACAGCTGCTGACCCCCATCATGACAAATACTATTGTTGTTTTCAGGTTAAAAGGGAAAGTTCCACATTGAACACACAATACAGTGTCTCTCCATTCAACATTTTTGACCTCATTCAAGAGGTGTGCTGTGCTTTTGTTGGGACATACTACCGGTCTGCGTTCTCTCTTCATTAGGCCTTGTGACTGTGCAGGGGCTTGCTGAGGAGGCGGGACTTGTAGCTGTTGCTGGGTGGACAGCATGACCGAAGGCTGGACAGATGGGGGATACTGAGGCGGAGTTGGATAGTATGCTCCAGCTGTAAAGTTGAAATGAAACAAAGAATAGAAATTACAAAATAAATCATAAAAACAACTCAGAATAAACAAGAGTTTTCAAGAGTTCAAACTAAAATAAAAATCTGTATGTACTTGTTTCACTTGATTGAGATTTTTTTTTCTACATTGCTGATAACTGTTGGGGGGGAAAATGTAAAGGTGCAATAGCAAACATTTGTACGTGTACACAAAGTGTGGTTTCAGATATAAACGTGTACTTAAAGGCTAATTTGTGGGCTTATTTTTTATGTTTTTGATCAACATTATATATTAAGTTAACAACAAAGTTATGAATTAATGATGGCTGAATTTGACTACTACACAAAACTTTACTACTTCTGTCTACAATACGTGATGAATTCAAACAGCCCACTTTACATTCAGTTGTGTAAGGAGGCATAACTGCCATTTGCTCTTTACATTCACATCTGTCCAGACTTTTTAAAGCAATTTAATGGGCTGGCACCAGAAGCTGGAGCCACCGATTCAGCATCCAGCCAAATTTAAACATTTACAAGTAGTATTGCTGTACAGAAAATTACTTCAAACGGAAGTTGGTTTTTGACCCTTTGTATGCAAAATTCCATTTATTTAGCTTCTTAAACAAGAAACAAATGGAGAGAAAAAAAAGCCATAAGCTGTCATCACCACAGAGGCATCACTAGGCTACAAGCTAAAAGTTTCAGTTAAAGTTTTTCTCTGTATTTGCTACAACTACATTTAAATAACATCCATTGTCGTGTGTACGTGGCCTACACGTACGAAATCAGAGACAGGAAGACACGGTTAGAGACAGGAAGTGCCACAGAAGCCTGCTGACCACCACAAAAGCACACACACTACTCACCGGGGTAGCGCTGGGAGGCGAGAGGCGCACCGTGGAGAGAGAGACGGCCGTTCTCTCGCCCGCCTCCTCTCCCCCCGCCACCCCGCCTCTCCCTCGCGGCAAGAGAGGGCTCTGAACCAACGCAGCAAAGGAGAGGAAGGGAGTGAGGGACGGGAGAGGGAGGAAAGAAGGAGAGGGCAGGAAGAGACAGATGCAGAATGTGTTAATGAGAGGATCCAGAGGAAGCAGGGTGTTAAGAAGGTCCCATGAAATGAACAATGTCTCTACTGTACACTTACCTTGTGCTCTTGGCATATATTTAGTTTCAAATAGTACAAATTTTGAAGTGCACTACCATCACACAAGGGTCTTTATAAGTAAATACAATGGGGGTTTTAACTGAGCCAACAAACCCCCACTTATCTATACGTATATATAAAATATCTGTGCATTAGTACAAATGTACTAAAGCAAATCAGTTTTTGTAGCAGTTGCGTTTCCTGCTTAAAAAGTGCAGTTCATTCATATTTAAATAGGGTTTCTGGCAACGTTAGCTCCCACACAACGCTTCTGCTGCTGTATGTAGACATGCAAAAAAGGAGAAAACTGCAGTTTCAAAGCCATTTCATGGAACCTACAAGGCAGCGTAAGGTGCAGAAAATGAACACAGGCCAAAGCAGAATTAAGCCCAACTACATGCACATACAGCAGTGTTTGGACTCAAAGGCATATTAAAAAAAAAACTAAGAAAAAGAAACACACACAGAGACAGACATACTACAGCAACAAAGATAATTAACCCCCATCACAGAAAAAATAGAAACAAGAAAACAACCCACAATCAGCCAAGCAAAACCACGCCACATTCAGGAATACTTCACAGATGAGGAATTCTGCATGTGGATGTGGTTTTAAATACAGGTTAGAACTTCTCCATTAAGTTCTGTGTTTAAACTGAACGCGTTTGTGGTTCGGCTTGGTTGTTGTGAGTCTTGGGGTTAAAAACCCTTACCATAAGGAGGGTATTCAGCAGGGCTAGTTCCAGTATAGAAGTTTGCTGTGCCGCTGGTCACGGGATACTGCTGGGTAGGAGTCATGTATTGAGCTCGGTACTGTAGAAACAAGACAAACAACAATTAAGTTTTGAGATCCTCACTCCAAAAACCTCTATTAAGAGGACTTTCAAATATTAATGTAGCTCATCGTAACAGGTTTCCAAACTGCGTCTCTCCCGTCCTCACATAGGATCACAAGCTTCAGACGAACTTCCACACTAGCGCTGGTACAGGAGAAGTCAAAACCGAAAGCAAAGAAACTGCCAAGTTTTGGATTTTTTTTTTTTTTTTACAAAAGTCTCGTGTTACTACATGTCGTCTGTACAATTTGTGAATCTCTGAGCTTTTGTAAGGTTATCATTAAAACAGTAAAAACCAACACAATTATATACAGTGTTCTCAACTCAGCTGTGATGGCAGCAGCAGTGGGAGATTATGACAAAATAAATAAATACGTTTAAATTGTGAGGTGAACAACCTGCAGAATCGGCTATGATGTCACCTTCAGTTTTGGGTGTGGCTGCTAAGGACTGGAAGGTGGGTATAATGAAACTCTTTAGAAGACACTTTGGATGAGCCATCATTAGGACTCCTAAAGCACTGAGTGTTTGTTCTTCACTATTAGCGCTTTTTCAACTAGTAAGTACTTGGCACGACTCGGCTTGGTTTCAGTCGTTTTCCATTACACCTGAGTACCACCTAATGTGCATAGGGTCGTTATACCAACGTGGTCGAAGGGCCTACAGCGTTATTTGTACCCGACACAAACAACACAACAATGGAGGACATCGAGGTGAAGGTATATCCTTGTTGCCGGGTTACAAAAGTGGCCATTTTGATTTTTGTGAAGGAGATGCTCTCATGACTTACAGTGACACTATTGACCAGTCAAACAGTGGCATGCAGTCTATTGACATCACATTTTCGGATCAACGGAGAGCATTTTGGAACCCCTGCTAAATAAATAAAACTGAATTCAAGTTTAAAATGAAATCTGACACTAAAGACACCAAACTGACATGAAGAATACTGCAACCTTCCAACATTAAACATACAAACAATAATGAAGAGCAATAAGCTCAACATGTTACTATTAAATTCAATTAATTCAGAAGGTAATGTTACCCAAATATAAGTGTTAAAAAGTGATTGCAACTGTTATGATAAGTATGTATTGATTACTTGGGCTGGCTGCAGAGTAGAGCTCGTGTGTGCACTAACCTGTCCAGAGGGAATGAAGTAGCCTTGAGGAGAGCCAGCAAAAGGTTGGGATATCATCATCATTTGTGAGCCGGGTGGGTAGACATGAGCTGGTGCAACAGCTCGAGGGCCACTATTTCCCGGTACCCTTGGAGCACTGGTGGCCATGGTGGGTCGGTTCTGATAGTAGCTCTTAAAAGAACAAAAACAAAAAGATGAAGACTGCATCATATCAGCAGCAAACTTCTGGTTCTGCCTGTGCATTTCATAACAACGGTATTCCTAATTCTTGCTTTTACATTTTTCTGTGTGTTTGCTTTGAGTTGCGCACACGCCGATACCCTTCACCTGGAATCTACGCACTCACAGCAACTGCACATGTGCACACTAAATTCAATTCTGGGTAACTTGGGAGTTTAAATTATCCTGAAAGTCATGACTTCCTGCCACAATGAAGTTAGCACAAGTTAACAGGGGAGGGACGAAGAGAAAAGCTGTTACCTGTAATGCTCTGTATCCACCCTTCAGCCGCGCAACACATGAGCAAAGAGCAAGAAAGGGAGTAAGATTAAGGTGAAAATGAGGACCGGACACAATGAGGGGGATGTTTGAATTTACAGGAAGAAGGGAGGAGTATGAGAGGTAGCAGTGTGCCTCGCAGTCATGATGGGTACGCTCAAACAACTACAGACGCACATGCAATCGATTCTGGACAGATCATTATAGAAACACAATCCCTTTCTAGTCCTGCAGGGCCCTACTTCTGGTAGGTTAAAGAATCACATTAAGGGCTGCAGGCACATGCAGTTTAATTCATTTTAATATCTGGTGGCAACAAGGCCCTTTATCACTGTGGGATTAGGACAAATGTGGTGATCAATGCAAAACAGTGGCGAGACGTGGGCTGTTTTCAAATGACAGCCTGCTGCACAATTTAGACCGTATCAGAAATGCTTTCATTTCTCAAAATTTTCACAATAATACAATTCATGTCTACAAACCAGGTATTTAAATAAAAAACGATCTGATGCAAGATATGCTGACTTGGTACTAAATTAAGATGAAAGGGGAAAACAAGGACTGAGGAAAAAGGAAAGAACTTTGGGGGACACTGGAAAAGAAAACTGCGTAGAGTTGAATTTTCAGCTGTTTTTAATTTACATCATAGACTCACTTGCAAAACGTAACTTGCATTAAAGTTACATAATGTTGATTACACAATCTAAGGGCTTGAATAATAATTTAATGTTGCAAAAGAGCTCATTTGGATTTGAATGTTTTTTTTAAAGTAAACTAATCTAAATGGATGTTTAGAAGGGCAGATCTAAACACTCATCTTATCTTCTTTCCCAATTTGTATCTGAAAGCATGCATTACACTAAGAAGACAGAGGGGATGTGAGGAAAAGTAAGGGGTGTTAGTACCTGTTGATGTAAAGTACGGGGCCCAGTAGCAAACTAGGACAGCAGAAGAGAGGAAAGAAGTCAAGATTCACATTCAAGGACAAGGACGGCAAATAGCGGTTATAACACACACGTCGAGGCAAAGCCTTACAGCAGAAGAAGCTATGTCAGAAACTGTTGTGAAAGAGCAAGAAAGAAAGGGGTTTTCAACCATATCAACAACAGAAAGCATGCTGTGAACAATACCTGTCTTGGCTGTGGTGCAGAGTTCATTTGTGGAGGTGGAGGGGTTGCAAAAACAAGAGAAGTTGGCTGTCCAGGGCCGTAGGCAGCCTTAATAGGAGAGAACAGAAGAGGAGGGAGAGGGGGGATAGGTTACTAAACTCTAAACTACCAAAATAAATAAACAAACTATGTTAGTGGGTCTCACCTGTGTCAATCCAGGGGAAGGGGCAGGATTGGGGACAGAAGTGGGTCCCGCTATAGGCTGTGGTGGTTTGTTCATTTCACGTTCTTTTATGGTACTGCATTAGGGTGGCGATGTGGTGCCAGCCTTCCTGGGGGGAAAGACGAGCAAGAAATAATGTCAAAATGAGAAGAACATGAAATTACTTTGAGCTGAAATGTGATTTTTTAACATTTGCAAGCAGGCACTGGTATTCCAGGTCTTTGTTAAAAATACTAATTACAGCCATTGAGGTTGGACACTAAAGATCACTGTAAGGAGACATGTTGAACCTTTAGTGTAGCAACATCTAACCAAGCAGCCAGGGTGTGGCCTGCAGTTTCGCCTGTGATAACACCACCACCTCCCCAATCTCGTTCCCTTGCATTTTTACAGAGCTCATATGAGGATGCAATTAGTGTCTTTCCCTCCTCCATCCTTGATTAAATCAGCTGGTAACACAATTATGTGTTTTATCTTCCATTCAAAGCTTAGGTTGAGTAGATAAGGGTTCAAATAACTTTCAAATAAATGCCTGCCTTAGACACCAATGCTAATTCGTCAGTTATTAAACCTCACACGCACGCTGTTTTTAAGTGAATCTAAGAAAATGGATACCTCAGGTCAAAGTTCATTTACTGTGTGAACAGAAGCTAAGCCCCCCCTCCCTCCCGTTTGTGCAAATAAACCATACAAAACTCAATACTGACTGCCGTTTTCCCATGAGTAAATGACGGCTGCGGGGGGTTGAAACTAAAAAACAAAAAAATGATAGAATTGCTTTTAAAAAATATAAACTGCCGTAATAGCAGGAGACGTGTCATACACCATCCACCTGCTGACACAGTGACTATCGTCAGATGCTAGCTGGTGCCATGCTTCTTTTTGACAGGGCTTCAATGCTTCCATATGGCGCGCCAAAAGCGATGGCTAACGGGCTTATGATTCACGAATAAATGTAAACGGTCTTGTATTAGCTGACATTTACCGTAAAACATATTTTTTATGGCCTGCTAACGAATCAGAAATGCCCCGGCGAGGTTGGCTGGATCGTTAGCCCACAGCCGGCTAATGTTACGTGTCCCACCATCACAGACATTTTACTTAGTTACGCTACGTGGCTGAGTCCGCATTTAACCTTAATGTACACAGAGCCCGATCAAACAGTTTTACTGTGCTGATTATAAGAATACATATTTATACTCAAAGGCCGGGAAGAGTGAGGTAGTTAGCTTTGTCAATAATGTTGCAACACGCGACAGCGATTAGGTTAAGTTACAGTCATGCTATTGTTGGTTAACATTGGCTAGCGGTTAGCGGGGTGTTACAGGCCCGGCGACACCGTGTACCTGATGTTCATGGTTAACGTGGCCTAATATTTTGGCACTGAGGGCACCGACTTTAGATTCAAGACAAACTAAAGAAATCGATCCAGATCGCAGTAAATATTGATTTCATTTTATTATTTTTTTAACCGAGAACCGAAAAAGCGTTAGGTTAGGGTTAGCCATAGCTTTCCCACGAAGCCCACCGAGATAACCAAACCAAAACAGCCAACGCTGTTAATTTAGGTAACTTTAGGTTAGCGTCAGCTCTAAATAAAAAAAATACTGAACTGACGGAAAACACTAAGATAAAGTAGTTTTACCGGGACCCAGGGGAGGATTAGCCTGCTAGCTCTGCTGGTGTGTGTGGACGGTCAGGGCCTGCTCAGCCCGTGTGCCTTTCACAAAAATGCAGCCCCGCTCGGGGAACTAGCATACCGCCGGGTTTCTTCTTACCAGGAATTATAACAGTTACTGTGTTGCAAGGTAGGAACTCGGGGAATCAGCCTCGGCTCAGTCTTCTGTTAATGAAAGCGGTGGTGCTGCTGTTTCCTTGTCCTTTAACTCCAACAGAAAAATGATGCCCTTCTTGGCTAATGACTTAGCGAGCTAGTTAGCTAACCGGCAGATGGGGGAGAGTGCTAAACTGTCACTTCGGTTTAAACCCCCAGGCGTGCAAAAGTGACAGTGCTCAAAATCAAATAATATAGTCCTTCGGGAATACTATTGACAACTCCGATGGCCCCAAGAAAAGCCTCTGGACCGCAGGTCCATGATCAAGGCGTCGATGGTGATGGATTGCCGGTTAGGTATATACACAAGTATCGTGTGATGCGGCTCAGAGAGAGGCCATAGTGCGATGTTTCTCCTGTGCGAAGCCGGTACGCCTCCGAGTCGCATGGGTAACTTCCGGGGAAATTAAAATTTGATGCAGTTTCCTTGGTCATGTGATGCAGGAGCTTGACTCCTTTGATCAACCGAGGCCTCCGTATTCAAAGTGAGCCATTATCTGGAACAACACTAAGCTGATATCTTTAACTCTTTTACGGTGTTTTAAAAAAGCGCATTTGAGTACTTACATTTCCATCACAGCTGGGACATGATGTTGCTGAGTAGACTGTGATTAGCCTCTTGTTGCAGAAGATAATGAAGTTAGCTTAACTTTATTTTACTGCATCATGTTTGATTGGGAATCTGATCATTTCTATTTATTTAATGTTAATCTGTTTAATACCATGAAATAATTACTAATGTATCTGATATTAATTTTGAGTTGTTTAACAAAGCAGTAGTAAGGGAATATAGTACAGTACTGAGCAAAAGTCTCAAGCCATTTCTCATATATAGTAGTAAATATATAGTTATTTAGTCATTTGTATATATAGTTATTATAGTTATATACGGTAGTATTTAGTGGTTTTATTAGAGTATGTAATTGTAGTTAGGGGTCGTTAGGTATTATATATGATTATGTATTGTTTAATGTGTGTGTATATATATATGTATATATATATATATATGTATATATGTGTGTGTGTATATATATATAGATATATGTATGAAATATGTGCAAGCATTCATGAAAATAGAGTATATACCATTCCCATTGTCTCTAGAATCACTGTCCTGCTTGAAAATGAAGGCGATGCCAATGGAATGCTTTCCAGGTGGTATTGCATGGTAGATCAATGGATCAGTCCCTTCACCACTGGCTGAAATGCAGCCCAAAGCATGACACAGCCTCCACTGTGTTTTACTGATGGCAGTGTACACTCACTGTTGTACCTCTCTTCTGACCTCTGTGCACACTCACAATGATTTGACGAAAAATTGATATTTGGATTCATTACTGACCTGTTGGAAAGGTTATTATAGTTAACTCAAACAAAACTAAAAACCGATATTGTATGGGGGAAGATTGTTTTCGTTTTAGTTAACACAGCTAAAAATAAAAACTAGACCTTGAAAAAAATTAACTTGTCAACTTGGACAGCTAACTAAAATAAAATAAAAATTGTTAGTTTTAGTATTTGTTAATATGGTAAAATATTTGTTGTCATTGTTGTGTTTTTATTGTAATACCTGTTCTTGTGCAGTTTTGCATACCTCAGCCTTTTCTTATTGCTTCCATTTCTTGAGCATGGTTTCAGACGGCCCTCGAGCGAGACCATTTCTAATGAGGTTTCAGTGAACAGCAGAGGGATCAACTGAGGGCCAGATGTGTCTGTCGGGTCCTGTGTCAGGTCTTTTCTGGAATATTTTCAGATTTCTTCAGAAGATGACTTTCAAAAACTTTTCATTTGTTGTTGATACTTTTTTCAGACCTGCTACTCATTCTTCTGTCCTCCACTTGTCCAGTGTCCACATATTTTCTTTAAGGATACACAGCACACCGCACTAAGATATGCCAAACTTTCATGTTGCGCCAAGAATACTATTTATTTTATGCCCATCGTACAGTGTTGCCATTAGTCTTTTTTGTGGATTCACCCAAACAAATGGCAACAAACTATATGTTTGGTCTAGTTTTTCAATGAAAAGATATATAAAAAGAAATAAAAAGAAATAAGGAATGGCTCAAGACTTTTGCTCAGTGCTGTATAGATATAAAAATACCACTTTGGACTGAAACTTGGATGTTTCACTATTTTCTGACAATATATATAAAAAGTATAAAAGTATTCAGCAGATTCATGAAAAAAAAAATCAGCTCTAGCATTAACTGATGTAGTTTTTCTTCTTTTTGTCATGTACAGTACAGGGTGAATATTCCTAAATATACTGCATATCTGAATAGAACTAAGTTGTGTCAAATAGGAGTCATATTCCAAAGCTCCTTTTCCCATGTTTAGGTTAATCCAACCATGTGTTTGTTCACCAGCCAAGTGTTAACAGGGGTTTCCAGAACATGCCAACCTGCTGTGAAGTCTCTATGATGGAACAGCTTCACATTGTTCATGCCACAGGATTTTGATTTGAATGTAAATTATCCAGAAGTCTTCAAAGTATCCAAAAGGCAGATGGTGCCACATTGTCTGTGCGATTCACTCAAACAGATTTTCCTCAAATTATGTTTATTTATTCATTTGCCTGCGAAGCCTGTGGAAATGCAGCTCAGCTGACTACCACGGTTAGAAACTGTGCATCCATGTGCTTAAATATAGACTGGTAACAATTTGAAGGTAGCTAGTGAAATCACATTTTAATAAAATGTAGTCTACAGTTATACTTATTGTATTATAATTGTATAATGTACATTACCGTTACTGACAGTCATTCTGCTACATGTTTTTTCACCTAATGTTTCATTATTATTGAATGCACCTTCAGACAGCAGCTCTTTAAACCTGCACTCGAGCCAGTGACTCAGTGTTTTTGGTACTTGCAGTAAATGTGATAATATTGTCTTTTCTTTTTTGTTCTTTTGGTAACAATCATTAAGGGAGAAGATCAGATAAAACACCATCAGCGTTGTCAGAAATTGTGCTTTCACCGTGAAAGAGCATTGAAATGTCTTTATTTGAGAAAAGTCAGTCGTGTGTTAACAAAACATAGTTGATCTAGTGACAAATGCAGTGTAACATGCTGTTTCAGCATATGTGGAGATGATCGTTTCACATATTTTTGATTGGCAGGACTGATGATATTTAGTGTCAATTGTGCAGACAGGAGAAACACTATGTTTGGGTAAGTGCAGGAAGTAAGTGGGTAAGATGGCTGAATCACTGTGTTGTACATCTCCATTAGCCTTGCTGGCAGGTATGGAATGTGCAAGATTTTTCCAGATCTGTTGGGAAGAGAGGCAAACAAAAACAATTGGAGAATGTCGAGTATGAATGTTATTTTATCTGGTACAAGATGGTACAAAAGTAACATTTAAATGCTAAGTAATTTCTGCAGTAGTACAAACCTGGAGTAGTTTCGCTGCAATGTCTCACTGCCTTCATGGCGTCCATGTAAGGATTTCCCAAAAACTGCTCATAGGTTGTTCCCAGTGGTACCTCCTGGAGACACTTAGTGGAGTCCTTGAAGAGAAGGTTCTTTCCATTTTCTGACTGGAACATTCTGAATGAAGGATCGGTTCCGGTGTTTCCAAATCTGGCCTAAGAACACAATTTAGGTTTGAAGCAGTTATTTAGTTTAGATTTCTATTACACTGGTTACTTTACTCATTGAAACCGGCAGAATGTGGAAAAACAGAAGTCATCATAACTTTTGTAACTATTGGTTTTTGAAATGCCAAGGTCCCCCCCCCCCACCCACCTGAGATCAAGTGCAAGTACAGTCATATCAAAAAGAAAGTTTTCACAGGACTCTATGCAGTTGTGACAAACTAAGTACACTCCATGATTCAGTAGCAAGTAGAATCAACTTTGGGAGCAGTAACTTGAAGTGTTTGTGCCACGTTGCTGTGAAAGAAGCCCAAATCAACACCCCTCCACCACCAGTTTCTGCTAGGTGTTTGTGCGAATATGTTTGATTTTCAACAAACGTGGTCCTGTACATTAAGGCCAGACGTTTCCACTTTGGTCTCGTCCGCCCAGAGAACATTGTTCCAGAAGTCTCTTGGTTTGTTCAGATGCAACTCTGCAAATATAAGCTGTCCTGCTATGTTCTCTGTAGAGAGAAGCGGCTTTTTCTTTCCAAACAAGCCACATTTGCTCAGTATTTTTCTAATTCTGCTGTCATAAGCTTTAACTTGTTAACTGAGGCCTGTAGAGTCTTAGATGTAGCCCCTACAAAGGGACAATGTTAAAGTTGTCAGAGTTAATTGGCAACTATTTGGAAAAATCGGTTAAAAATTCATTGTTGTGCTCAAAACAGAATGCCAAACAAACTGTATGCAGCTTCTGTAATGAAAGGATGCTTCTCTATTTCAGACTCAGCATCTGTGTCGGCTAGAGAAGTTGAACCTTGATGTCAGATTTTTGCACTGGGAATTCAGTGCTTTGAAACAGCAACAATTTTATTTTAAGCTCTTATTTCATTTCAAGTAGCTATCTTAGACTTTATCACAAACCTGCTGTTCCTGAAGGATGCGGACCACCTTACTGTGGCTTTCTGGGCGCGTCACCACAGCGTGTGCAGGCACCTGAGCCAAGTTACAAGTGGCATATTCACTGATCTCCACTGGTCCTTTCCCAGGGCAGATGAGCTGGTAATCAGAAGATCTCAGATTACGAGCCCAGTCTGGACCGTTACCTTCGATAAAGAGAGGTGGAATAAAGTTTAGAAGCTGTTGTAATGTCATCGGAGCAGGTAGTGCAGATCAGTGCAGTCCTCTTACCATTGCTGTTTTCTGTCACAATTGTGTGTTTAATGAAGGCAACATCACCACCACCCTCAACCAGACACCTGTAATGATATGCCATACATCATGACTTTGGAGACAAAGAGTGAAGTTGGGGGTAAATGGCTAACCAATTAAAAATTACACCTTATCACTGCTAAAGTTCACAAAAATTTTAAAAACGATTAAAAAGTTCTGGTTTTAGGAGGAAAACATGCTTCAGCTCTTGACACATTCTTGGCTGTTTACAAAAGAAATATATAAGAAAAAAAACCCATAACAATAGCTGGCAAGATTGAGCAAGATTGTTTTCCTCTGCTTCCCGTCTCTTTGCTAACTTTCTCCTTATACACAAACTTGTATGCGATGCCATTCTGTTTCTTGCTGTACCTAAAGGCTCCAGCATAACCGTAGTACTTCTCATCAGCGCTGGCTTTGCATTTGGCCTGGTCTCCCACAGCTTTACCGCTGCCGACGCACAGAGAACAGAACGGAGAGTTGGGCTCTGCTCCGGGGGCACAGCCACTACTGAAGAACTTGGCTGATGAGAAGAAGAGATGCAGAAAGAGTTCCACAATCAGCAAACCTCTCTTTCGTCAAGGTTAATGGAAGATTGTGGCTTTTGTTTAAATACAGATTCATCACGTGAGTCATCTAAACAAACTTTTTTTAGAAAAAGGGGAGTTGTATGATTTCTGTGGGTGGCTTTAAATTTCTTTCTGTTGGTAAAAGAAGGAGAAGCTTGCAGTCACTCACTGAAGTCACAGTCATGTTCTGTTTTGTAGATTTGACCCATGGGGATGTTCCAGCCAGCAGTTCTGCCGATTCCTGTGTGGCAAGACTTCTTGCCCTTCAGAGTGTTCCAGGTCACCCCTGAACCCTTCTTTACCACAGCAACAGCATAGTATGAGGAGGATGTGACTGAGAGTGGATACGGGAAGTAGAGGTAGACATTTCAGATGATTCAACTGCAGAGAGACATTCATATAAATCTACTCTGTTTGTCACTGATTAATTTGAAATTAATCCACTTTTTAAAGGTCATCTTTCATTATAATGGTGGACACTTACAAAACCGGAGCCACTAAAATTTTAAACAATGTACAAGCAATACCTTTGAGCTAAATGCTAGGTCTCCAGATTTATGTAAATGCTCAATTTGGGGATTTATTTAGTATTGTTTTTTTAATCTTGGTTGTTTGTAATGCCATAAAGAGACTATATCCTTAATATATAATGAAGACAAGCTCCATCCACCTGTTGTTCAAAGCTTCAGAAGTTTCAGAGGATAAACTAATA
This sequence comes from Haplochromis burtoni, assembly GCF_018398535.1. Taxonomy (NCBI): domain Eukaryota; kingdom Metazoa; phylum Chordata; class Actinopteri; order Cichliformes; family Cichlidae; genus Haplochromis; species Haplochromis burtoni. The sequence continues at coordinate 1,478,621 of NW_024582364.1, read as the reverse complement.
AATAAGGATTCCTTGAACTGGTTGTTCATATAAAGCTAGTTAAATTATAGTTGTAGTAGTGGAGTGGTAGAGTCCAAGGATAAAAATACAAATCTGGTCATCAGCACAACAGGTCATTGAAGTTGTGTTACAATTAAAATAATGCACTTCGAGACTTTTTTAAAAATTTGTCCATATCATAAAAAGAAGAGGAAAAAGATGAAAGTTTACTACCATCAGAGCGGCTGCACAACTCTGTGAGAGGAGACAAAATGAACAAATATTACTCATAAAAAGGTGAAATAAGACACAGGATTGTGTGTGTGTGTTATTTCTTCTTCTTGTTATCTACCTTGCACATACTGCTCCACCATGACAGGAACCAGGCCACACTTCCCAGCCGTAAACACCTGACCTCCATCCACGGCCACTGCGTCGGCCTCTTTACGCTGCGGGGCGATTCAAAGCAGAGATGAATGTCACAGAGTGGAGACAAAAAATAATAAATTAACAGATTTCGATATTTCCTCCAGAGTTTACCATAATCTTCTTCAGGCACTCTTCAACTGTAGGGGCGCTCTGGCATTCAATGGAGGTGGTGTCCCCAGACACACTGCTGATGCTCCACGTGTCACACTTTGCGGTCTCAGCATGGCCCACAGCACACCATCTGATGGCAGGGGATGCATCGTCTGATGCCTGCTCTAGAGAGGGAAGAAAGACTTAGACATAAGCCAGACTGACACCTGACTAACAATTGCGTTTCGGCCTGTCTTGCTTGTGTTCTTTACCTTTTTTAAGGGAATGGACGATGCTCATGTAGTTAGCACCCAGATACAGGAAGGAGTCTGTGTTTGGGGGCACCCTCAAGAGCCTCACTGTTGAATCTTTGAACATCAGGTTCTTGGCGGGTGCGTAGGCTTCAGATGAGAAGAGGTTAAAGCTCTGAAAAGGCAGCAAGTGAGATGATTCATTAGGAAAGCAATGAGGCTGCTGAAACACAAGGAATCAGAAAACGCTGAAATTAGATGTTATTCAGTGTACTTCCTACGTGGTCAGTCTGAACTTGGTCAAGGCTCTGCCAGATCAAGTCGGCCAGCTGTGGATCCTTGCGAGTAACAACAGCGTGAGCTGGCACTCTGGCTAGGGAGCAGGCTTTATAGTTGTCAATAGGTGCTCTGGTGTTGTCCTTGCACAGCAGCTCATACGATGGCTTATCCAATTCTGGAAGTGTGATATGACACAGGTTTTACATCAGTGTTTTTCACAGTTATCCTTTCCCATATTTTGTAGAAGTTTCAGGGCGTTTAAGACGATTTTAATCAATGGAGAAAATGACATTCTTGGTCAACGTGATTGCTCTGAAATTTGCTTTGAAATTCTGCTCGACTTGTCCTTGACTTGTGCAGTGTGCAACAGTTGTATTTGTATGTCATGCATGTTCATCAGGTCCCCTCTTGTCCCTGTCGCTTTTCAAAATGAAACTTTTAATCTTGGTAAAGCTTTTTTTTTTTTTTTGATAAATAAAACCTGACAATGCTATGATTCAGTGCTTCTTTACATGTTAGAATGGATAAAGGCTGTTGTGATACTGACCTGGCACAGTGAGATGCTTCACAAAAGCCACATCTCCAGCTCCCTCCACCAAACACCTGTCACAAAAGTCATATTAATACAGATAAAAGGTTCGGCTAAATGTGTAGACGTTTATGTTCACTAATGAGAAGCATTAAAAAGTGGACACTGACTGAAAGGCTCCATTGTAGTCATAGTAAGGCTCCCTCTGGGACCTGGAGCAGTCTCCCTTGCACAGTTCACACAGCTTGCTGCCTCTTGCTGCCCCAGGGGCACAGCTGGCATGGAAGAAGGTGCTCACAGCTGCATAACAAAAAACAAGGCCAGGGTCATAATTTAGAAAAGAAAACCAAAACACTGACAATAGAGCCAGAGTGTCACCACTGTCTCCCTTTAAAGACAAATATGAAAGTTCCCATTGCATTTTTATCATTTAGAAGTTTCATATTATACTGTGTGTGCAGAGTTTGCATCCCCCTGCATACACCAGTTTCTTTCATGTTAGGTTAATTGTCAATTCTAAACTGACCATATGTACGAATGTGAGTGTGGGTGGTTTTCCTGTCTTTTTCTGGCCCCTAACAGACTGGCAACCTTTCCCGCCTCTCACCCTGAGAGCCAGGCTCCAGCCCCTGTGATCTGGAATTGGTTAAGAAGAAGATGGATGGATATTGATTTGTTCAACTGTCTAACAGGCCTAACTAGTCTAAACAGACTAGTTTTTGAACTTCAGTAAATTATATTTAACAAAAGGAAGTGTTATAAGTGATAAGAAGTGCTGACAGGCACAGGATTTTATAATCCCTGGGCAGAAGCCAGGTCTCTCTTGGAAATGAGATTTTTAATCTCAATGAGATTTTTTTCCCTGGTTAAATAAAGGACTAATAAAAAAAGAAGCTAGTTAGCCCCTGTCTGTTTCTACTTTTCCTGTAGTTTTGATCCCGTCAATAAATTCTTGTCAGTAAAGCAAATAAGTGTGTTATTTGTTTCTCAGGTGTCCAGTTTCTCATTAAAAGGTCTGATCTTATTGTCCTTTGACCATACATGCACTAAAACTGTCAAATGTTATTAGCTAACCAGAAACGAAAAGTCCTTTACCCTCCTCCAGAGGTTTGTCTTCAATGCCACCCCACTCAATAACATTCATGGTCACCAGAGATCCTATGGGAATGTTCCAGCCTGCAGATTTCCCCAAACCAGTGTGACATGATTTCTTCCCCCCGAGATCTCTGAAGCCAAATCCAGTGTTCTTCTTTGCCACAGCAACAGCATAATAGCAGGTATCCGTACCTGAATGAAAAAAAAAAAATGGATATAATATTATTGAAACAGCTAAATCACATTCAAATAAAACGCTAAACATGTTCTTGCTTGAGCTTATTTCATTAGGCTACTAATGACAGCTGATGACTAGACATACCGGCGCCATAGTCCTCAGCAATGATGGGATGGAGGTCATAGTTGTTCAAGCCAGCAGTGTAAATGTCCCCACCATCCACAGTAATGGCATCTGCTTCACCAGCCTGCCGGAGAGTATTTGTTGTATGACTGAGGTCAAGTCATTTTTACATAGAATTTCACTGGATAAGTTGAAGGCATTGGTAGTAGGGGGGAGGAGGGAGTTATTCATCCTCAGCAAACATGATGCAATCATTTTGAGTAAAGTGAGTAAAGCTGAAATATATAAAATCAAATGTTTATTTAATGAGCTAAATAATCATCAAGGAAAATGTGCTTGGTATAAACTGAATCCATGCCAATCAAATAAATTTTATTTGACAAGCTTCCATTAAATGTAACATTTAAATTGTATTTATGTAACCAAATGAAATTGAATATTTAGATGCAATTGAAATAGTTAAAGTCAAATCATTTGGTTCGGATTTTATTTTTTAATTTTTTAACTCTACCCCATTTTTCTAGAACACTCCACAGCAGATACAGTTAGTTTATCTTTACTTTAGATATGTTTTAGTAGTAGTTCGAGTATGAACCTACTCGAAGAAAGTGAAGAAAAAAAACAATAAAATGAAGTCATTACATTCACTTATTTTTATTTAAGTAACATTTCAGAATGAGCCGAGCACTGTGAAGCACTTCAGTTACATTGCGTTTATAACAACCGCCCTGGTCAAAGTCTATTATTGAGTATTTGTGGTTAATTTGGTGCTCTGGATGTAAAAAGCGCTCACCTTAATGGCAATAATGCACTCGAGGGTGTTTTCTTTTTTCACACAGGAGAACGCAGGAGCCGCAGCGGCGAGATCTAAACATTTACGCAATTCTTGGTCCGACTTGACGCACCATTTCACCTTCTGAGAGCCGGGTCGGGCGAACGCGCTGGCTGTTAAAACACATGGATGTCAGTTTGGATTGAAAATGTGATGTCATGTGTGTGATTAAATATAGTAGTGCGGGGCTGAAAAGCTTTTACCGAGCAGTCCGAGCAGCGCCACTAGGAGGAGGGGCTTCATGTTGGGCGGTGGGGTCTCCGGATCAGCAGAGCAGAGAGACTGGGAGGCTGCTCGGGCTTTTATAGCAAACCTGAGTGGACCGGGACAAAAGATAAAAATGCCAGAGTTTGCTCAGGTTTCCTAATGTGTGCGCGTGTGGGGGCGCACGTGTGTACTTTAGTGTGCAAAAGACAGAGATTAGGTTTCATGGACAATCTGAAATTGCCACATAATACGAAATAACATTTAGTCATCTGAAACAGTTTGTTTGCACAATTTGAAATCAGAAATATTTAGAGATTAGCATATTTAGGATACACGTGCAGGACCAAACATCTTTGTTTTCAGGTGGGTTAAAGGTTTGGTCAGAGGACAAAACATTCTGCAGCACAGAGTTTAAACTACATTTAAGAGTAAAAAAACAAAACAATAACAAAAACCCCTGGAGTTTTTACTGCAGTAAAGCATTCTGGTCTCAGGACTAACCAGCCACGTGAAAAGGATTTTGGTGTCTGAATAAAAGTATATATGGCACAATGTAAAAATACTCCACATGTAAAAAGCCCTGCAATGGAATATCTTCATAGTCATGCTGAAGTTAACTTAAAAAAGAAAGAAAGAAAGAAAAATCTAAACTTTGGTTCAGAATATAACTCTGGACTGCTTAAAGTAGAGAATTTAATATACTCATGTGATGTTTTGCAGGAAAGAATGGATGTCCTGAAATATTTGTTGTGGAAACATCTGTAAAATATTTTAATTTTTTAGTAAATACGTGGAATAGAAGTATAAATGCCACCAGACTTTATATAGCACACAAAATATTGTATTTCTTGAGAAAATGTCTTTATTTTGCTATTTGTTTTTTAATTTAATATAATTGTCTTTATTCTGTATCCAGAAGTGGCATAAAAGTTTCATTCAGTATTCATAATTATTCAGCCTCTAAAATCAGAACCTGCAAACTTTTCTTTTGTTTTTTTTTTACTTGGAAAAGTTGCAGTTTGTGTGACCCACTTGGGAGCTGTGTTTACAGAGTCAATATTACCCAATGCAAGCACTAAGGTTCATGCTGATTTGCACATTTGACCAATAAGACCGCTTCCTTTATTCTCAGCCATCAAATGTAGAGATATCACATAATACCTCTCATAATACATTTCATGTTTAATGATGCATGTTCGGTGGTGTAACTTTGGAAGATCCAAAACATGATTCTGGATGGATTTAATACTTAATGTAGCAACATTACTGTAGTACACCATCCTTTAATATTGGATAAGAAGAAGAAGAATATTTGCTGTATCTAGAAAGTACTTAGTATTTCTGGAATTAGGAGACATAATTTACCACTCACAATGAAGTAATCAAAACAAAATATTATTATTGTTAACTAATTAATCTAATTTTTACAGCTCTGCAGAGGACTGCACACCATCCTGCATCCACAGCCAAAGCCTGTGTAAGTGAAAACTGATCTGTTTTTTATTTTGCATCATCTGCTTTTCTTTCTTGCTTCTGCAGTGTTTTATTATCCAAATTCATTTTTATTCATGCAGTTTTTGTTCTGTGCTGCTGTGTCCATGTGCAACTTTAAATGTCTTACTTGGCTGAAGCAGGTAAAACTTAAAGGAACAATAGGAAACCTAAAATAATGATTTTTAATAACAGAATAAGGTCCAGTGAAGATGATGAGTAGCAGAAGTAGCTAAATTATCCCTTATATCAATTTTAAAGATAAAGGTTGGACGCATCCAACTTTGAAATTGGGCCAGCCATGAATAAAATTGATCATCTGAACAAAAAGCACATCTTTTCCATGCATCTTTCTTTTAAAAAAAAAAAAAAAAAAAAAAGCAAAATAGGAGGGAAAGAAATATTTATGCAGATTTTGCTCCCAGCTCTAGATATAATAACACATAATTGTGGAATAGGTGATTGCAAGTATTAATATTGCTATGGTTAAATTTACTTTACAACATGAGGAATTAGTCCAGCCATCTTATCAGGGTCTCTGATACAGTATTATTCACCATCAGCTGAGAAATCAATATGATACCCCTGAGTATTGAGAAATGTTTACATCTAAAATAAACCCATTCCACAAAGAGGACAGTTCTGAGTAGGGAAAGTTTGAGTGCACATTTTTAAGGTGTTATGCTGACCTTAGAGTGGGCTTGCAGAAAGTACCCCTAAATAATACAAGCAGGGAAAGTACAGATTGCAGGATGTTTATTTTTTTTCAGGTAATCAGCACAAATGTGTGACTTGGAAGATAAACTAGCAAAACTGAAATGTGTCCAAAGGTGAGTCTGCAGATTACACAAGTCTTTATTTTGAGAGATTAAAGTCCTCAAAATCAAGATAAGCTTACTTTATAGACTTATCTATGAAGTAGAAACTGATCTCCTGCCAAATAAAGTTGTACCTTATCAAATAGTTGTAATACGCTGATAACAAACATATTTCTGTGCTTTAGATTATCAGTTACATTTATCGTTATTATAATTTTGTATTTAACTTTATTTTAATAAATCATGACTACTTCCCATTCTAATCAGCAGGACGAAACAGTGTGATGATGTGGGTCATGATGCTCAGAGCGCACTTCACTGGACATCTGTGGGAGATGCATGGCAGGAACCTGGCACCGGTTGACTGTCTTTCTTTGGCTGTGTTTGTGCATGCATGGTAAGCATTTGTGAGGTTTTGTAGTTCTTCTTCTCTCCAGGTCTTCAGTTCCTTCACTTCCTTCCCACAGTACGTGAGTTTTTATGTTTTATGCAAACTTGGCATCATGATTGCCCCATACGTCCAGCTGAGCCATCATACTCCAGCTTTGTGACACAGGAGAAACAGGGTGAGGACACAGCCGGGGGAAAGAGGCTGTAGTGTTTGACTGGTGGAGGAGGAGGTGGTGTTGTGAATGACGACCTCCTTGTAAGAAAATCCATCACTCAGTGATACAGAGAGGGTCGGAGTCCAAGTAGCACCAGGCTGCCATTCAGTTTTTGTGGAATGTTTGTATTAATTGTAGGACTAAATCCCAGGAGGAGACACAGGAGTCCAGGTTAATCATTTCTGTGTATAAGCATCTCTTTCTATTGCTAGGGCGCGCAGTGTGTTTCTATTAGGTATACACTGGACAAATATTGCTCATGCAGCTGATCTGATGGGGTATTTGCTGCAAAGGTTGTTTATTTTCTTGCCCTGTTTTGTGTTATGAACCTAAAGAACTCAGATGAACCAGAAGAAATACAAATGAATGTTGTGGGCATCTGATGTATATAGTCTGGAATTGATCTTGAATGATTTTAGCCCTCGTTATCTGTCTTGTGAGTCTGCAGTTCAATCTGAATGTTGTGCTTTTGTTAATCTTTGCTGACACTTCACTCAGAACTGCTTGGGCCATGAATTGTCTTTCATTTGATTCAACAAAACTTTATTAATCCTAACAGAAATTAATTCATCATGGTGGTTAACTCCTGCCACACACACTAGAATTAAACATTTACTCTATAAAAAAAAATCAAAGAAGATTATTGCTGTCAGTCCCATTTTTAAAGGACTTTGAGGTGCTTGATAACACACCTGGCAACATACCTGTCCAGCTTTTGCAGGCAGGACCGTTTCTTGTTATAAGATCAGAAAACAGAACCAAATAAAATCGTCACACAGTTCTATATTTTTATATGTGGCTGTGAACATGAATTTGAACACCATTATTTGTCTTTGTAGCTTTGTGATTGAACTTTCTGAAGTGTAGGATTATTGCGAAGGCCTGCGTATCAGAGATTATTGTTCGCTAAGTCATTCTGACTGTGCTGAGTCAGAGGAGATAAGCTTATCATCCATGGCTGTTCTCCTAGAGTACACAGAGCAGGGGAATAACAAAGTACTGTAGTCTGCATAAACGGGTGAGCTTCAAGAGCAGATGCTTTGTTGTATTTTTTATGGTCATCTTTGTTTTTAAGGTTTTGTTCCACTGTGCATGCAATAACCCCTTCAGGTGCAGGTGAAATGCTGTGTGCTACTGTAAGATGTGAAGGCGTGTTCAAGGCAGGCGTTTGAGTGAGAGGCAACACTGGAGATAACTGTGACACATGAGCCAGGAGTGATTCATCTTGAGGCCCACACATGAGTACACTTTCAGAAAGTGTCAGTTTGCAGAAAAACATCCATCTCCTCCATCAGGAATCAGAGACATCGGGCTCCTCAGTTATTCATACTGTTATTACGTCACTGATAGAAATGGTGACTTTAATTGCACCTTCAGTAGAGATTGACATTAAAGTGGAAGGAAACATATTCAGAGCTGCTTCTCTGAGACCTGAACAGCCGTCATTCTGAATTGTTCCTGTCATACAGTCAACTCCAGGAGTTTTTGGGTAATGTCACCACACTGGAGTTTAAATAAACAATCAAGATGTTTAGGAATTTCAGCGATTTCTCTAAACAGATCCCCGTTTTCAGAGGCTCATAAGTGATTTTAAGACTCACAGGCACTTTCATGGTATATCATCAATTCATGATATACTTGGATACTCTGGATTTCACTCAAGTCTGAGGGCAGATGATGTCATGGTTAACCTGTAGAGAAATGATAGGAAGACTGGAGGATCATGCTGAAGTGAGTTACTCAGGTGTGTTTTGGGAAACTGGTGGCCAGTTATTGAAAGATTTATGGTGGCACCTTGCTTCTTTTTGTTCCTGGGCATTTTCAGATATTCGTATACTTTCCCCAGAATCTGTGTTTTTACACAATCTATTGCAGGTCTACAGAAAAGCCACTGAACCTCCATGCTAGGTTTTCATTCTGGGATACACAATTACATGCAAGGATCTTATATGAGCTAATTTGCATCTCTTCCTGTTATGAGCAATACTTAATGGATTTCAGTCAAGTTGTAGTAACTTGTTGTAACTTTTTGTTGATTGAGTTAAATCCATTTCATAAAGAGTACAAAAGAAAATGTGCAAAACCTGCAAGAGTCTAAAAACTCTCCAAATATGCATAAATATAAGTGGGTACTCCATGGAGGTCATAAAATTGGGACTCCTAAGGAACAAATCAAAGGTCAACACATCAAGCACCAACAGCATCTTCACTGGAGCTCCTATAAAGTTTTCAAACTCTGAAAAAGCTCCCCAGGGGACACAGAAGACTAAAATCCCAGTCTGAGTACTAGTTCATGTGATGTCCAAACTGAACTTTATGTCTAAACTCAACCCAAAAATGGCTCACTGTTTATTAACTGTTATTGATTCATTCTGAGAATGAGCTAAGAGGTAATCAGACAACTGGGGTCACCAGCCTTTTATGCAACAGACAAACCCTTTGAACAAACAAAGCCTGAGGGCTGCTGTCCTGCTGCGTCATTAAAATTTCAGCACCGATTAATCAACTCGGCTTCAGTGTGAAATTGATTTAGGTCATTGCTACTCGATGTGGGCTTTTAAACTGTTGCTCCTTTATTTGGAGGTACCAGAAATTCAGCAGGGGAAAAACACAATTTCTCTGACTGACTGACAAAGTGAAAAAGAAAATGCATGTTTTAAAGAGTTTCCTGCTCTGAAGATGTGACTTTGGAACACACAGTAATCTCAGACTTGCGAAACTTCTGATGGGCTTAACGATTTTCCGTGGGGGGGAAATGGTTTTAGCTGTTCTGTTTTAGTCAGCAATAAAATTTCCCTTCGCCCTCCTGTGTTTATTCACCCTTGTCCTTTACACAAAAAGCAGGAGGTGAAAGAATGATTGTCTCATACTGTATTATCCACACAGTGAGGGGAGCGAAACAGACTCAAGACTCCTCTTCTGTTTGCACAGCTGCACACTGTACTCTTTCACCTCTGACCACTGCCCCCCACACCAGGCACTGTTAATAACAATTTTCAGGTGTTGTCCAGGGATTTTTCTTTTGGAAAGATCTCATTCTAATCTATGAGTCACAGCAGTGGTCACATATTAGTTTAAAAAGACCAGACAACTGCTTCTAGGTGGGTGTGACAAACAATGGGGCGACTGTGGCTCAGGGGGTTGGGAAGCGTATCTGTAACCGGAAGGTCGCCGGTTCGATCCCCGGGCTCTCTGTCCTGGTCGTTGTGTCCTTGGGCAAGACACTTTACCCTACTTGCCTACTGGTGTTGGCCAGAGGGGCCGATGGCACGAAATGGCAGCCTCGCTTCTGTCAGTCTGCCCCAGGGCAGCTGTGGCTACAACCGTAGCTGCCTCCACCAGTGTGTCAATGTGAGAGTGAATGAATAATGGCATTGTAAAGCGCTATATAAATCCATTATTATTAATATGTCAACCCATTAAACTGGAAAGAACGCCTGTCACACAAGGAGGTGATGCAGGAGCATCAAGTCTTGTATTAACTGTGCAAAGAAAGATGTTTTGATTGATTGGACAAAATTTGAAGCCAACATTCAATTTGCAGCACATACAGCCCATTTTTTATCCTGACCAGTGAAACTCCCATTTCAGTTAGTAAAAAGAAGTTTACCTACACACTTGGCTGTGATGTCTTAACCCTTTCAGGCTCAAATTAAACTTTTTGTTGCTAATGCACAACCAAGTCCTGCAGTGGTACTTCTGAGTAAAAAAAAGCTCATAAAACATGTATGTGGGGTAACCAGGTTGTTAGTTTTTAACTGTTGCAAATCGGCAACGCCTGCCTCGAGAGGGTTAATAAAAGCAGCCATGTAAATTCAACAGTATATCTTAGTTTTTCTTTATGTTAAAGAAATGTTGTTTGGGCTTAAACTGCAAGAAATAAATACGCAAAATTAGACGTCTGGCAGCTCAGACTGTGCTCTAATTACAAAACAAAGCTTCTGTCAATTCAAAGATTTGATTTCAAAATTGCTTTTTGTGAACCCACTTTAAAAAACAACAAATTTTTTTAATAGCTGATGGAACTTTTCTGTCATTTAATTGTTTATCTGTCTCTTAATTACTTTGGCGTTGTATGAATGGCCATGGAGGAGACTTTATCAGCAAGAAAAATGAATGAAATCTAAATCTAATAAATCCATCTAAAAGTCCAAAATTCATGCCCTCCTTCATATTTTCCAAAGTCTTCCAGTGGACCAGATAGTGGATCTTTGCTGGGCTGCTTCTAGTCCCCCGGCCTTATGATTGTTACCACTGACATAGATCACTGTAACATTTTTAAGAAACATCACCTCTTTTCTTCCAGGACTGGATGCCTGAGTGAAAAACTTAAATACAGAAAAATCTCTGGGAAGGAAACAGCTCATACTCCACCACAGAAACCCCTGCACCAGTTAACACGTGCATGACTCCAAGTGACGAAACGCTACGTCCAGATGAACAGAATCAACTTTTGGAGATTTACTTACCTTGATGATTGAGAATGCATCAAGATACTTCCTAAAACTTTTTTTTTTTAATCTGAACAGTTAAAACTTAAAACACTGCTTATAAAATATTGGTGTCAGTGTCTTTTTGGTCTTAGTGGTCTTTTCACCTGCGTTCGGGGACCCCATGGTATTTAAGGTACGTTATCACCACCATCTGTCCATATTAAGAAACACAAACCTGCTCAGTCTGAACAGACACACAGAAAAGTCTTTAACAGCCTCAGCACAAAAAAAAAAAAATCTAAATACACCGCTCCAAAAAAATAAAATAAAATAAAAAAAAGTTACAGGAACACTTAAATCACACATTGGTTCTTGATGACAAAATATTCAGGCTGAAGGTTTTTACTGATACACACTGTAATTTGCTGAGAACAAAATTATGTAACAAAAGCCAGTGGAAACCAAAATCATCAAATCACAACAAAAAAGTTATAAATTTAAATCAAGAGTGATCAGACTAATCTGGCTCACTAATGTTTACAGCCTCAATGTGCCTCCATGCACTTGAGACATCTGGGTACACTCCTGGTCAGACAGTGGATGATGCCCTGGTTCATCTTCTCCCAGATCCTGGATCAGAGCATAAGTGAGGTACTAGATAATCTGTGGGACTCATAAATATTGTTCTAGGGCCATGATACCTATGCTTTTACCACTATGGCTACACACTGCCCACACGAGGCAAGGCATCACTCTGCACCAGCAAAAGATGTAAAGTGAATCTGAGGATTTCATCTCTATACCCAACTGCTGTTGGCTAACACACGGAGGTCTCTATGCAAGGAAATCCCACTTGAGACCACCACTGCCCAACCTGTCATACTAGATAATGTTGCAGAAAACATTCACCACGACATCTTCAGACTCTTTCATGTTGTTTAAAGGTGGTCTGCTCTCATCTGTGAAGAGAACAGAGCACCAGTGGCTAACCTGCAAGCTCTGGTGTTGTCAGGCCATCACCAATTGAGCTGCTCGGTGCTGTACTGTGAGCACACGTCCTACTAAAAACTGCTGGGCATTCATGCCACCCTCAGGTAGTGTTTCTATCAGAAACATGCTCAAGTATTCCAGTGGAAGTCATTTTGTAGGGCTTTGGCAGTGCTCCTCCAGTTCCTTCTCGCATCAAGAACCAGATACCAGTCCTGCTGCTGAGCTGATGCCCCCTCTGTGGCTCTGTCTAGTTCTCCTTGTGGAATAACCCATCTACACCTTCAAGGCTGTACTAGGAGACAGAAAACTTTGCAACTGCTTGTTTGCATATGGTATCACAGAAGAGCTGGACTAACTGGTATCATTTCATGCTGCCACTGATGGAAAGGGCACTTCCAAAAAGGAGAACTAGAGGAAAATCAGTCAGGAGCAATAGTCTGTGGCCTTCCCTGCGCAGGGGGGAGTTGCCTGTCCAGTGCAGCTGTTGTTACTTCATTTGGACCAAACCAGGTGGAATGGATCCCCATTGGGAGCTGTGGTTACCAACTGAAAAGTTTAACCATCTGTGTTATACTGTGATGATCAAGTGTTCCTGTCATTTTTTTGAGAAATGTGCATTACACATAAGATGTAAAATACTCTTACTGGTTTCACCGAGGCTCCAGGAATAAAACATGTCAAAACGTAGTATGGACACACTAAAAATGCTTAATCTTTAAAGTGAGGTGCACTACACATTTGTGTTCTCAGTAGTTCCAGCTGAATCTGAAGTTATTTACTCTGTTAGCTGTTCAAGCGTTTGGGGTTTTAACTTTAAATTAAAGCCACACAAACGATTCAAAATAATAATAATAAAGAAAAAGATGAAGCAGAACCTCTCTTTTTGTTTTCTGGTGGTTATATTTCAACATCAGCATATTTTCTTGGCAGCATATAAAAAAAAGAAAGGAAACAATGACTACATCGAAATATCAGTCTCTCTAAGCCATCTCTGTACAGTGTAGGTGTGACTGATGAGATGTACCACCTTTTATTCATTCCCTTCTGTATCAAAAGACACATTTTCACGACTTTGTAATTTTTGGACCTGGCCTCTTAGCGCCCCTGCCTTCCAAATAATTACAACTGTTTCAACAATGACCGAGTGAGAGACCAAATTTGGGTCAAAATAAACAAGAATGAGCCTCCCTTTACCTGTCCCAGGTAGAGAAAATAACAAGAAGAGCTAGAAAATAAACTCTGACTGATTTAATGTCCTTTCTGAGAGGTAAGTCTCTTTGTACAAGTCCCTTGTGGCCCATCATCAATTAGTGATCTATTATTTGTGTTTTTTTCTTCTTTTTTCATTTTTTAATTGAAGACGAGCTATATGATATATATTCTGTTCTGATATGCCTCAATGTTGAAAGCTAAATGAGGCTTGCCTCAGAGCAGAGTATATAGTTTATTAAAAACATTAAAGACTGCTGGCATCCATTAAACCTTACTGGCCAATTGTAGAGCACTACAAAGGTATTAGGCTGTCAGTAGAGACGTCAGTATTCGGACTAGTGGAGTGGCGGTGAAAGTAGCCCATCCACCCTTATCTGTCTTGGCAAAAACCAGGGCCACCTCCAGAACAAAAGGTTATGGGATCAAGGCCAGTAACATCATCCCACATCATTGGTGAAAGGGTGAGGTCTACCAGAGATACAGACAAGCGAAAAGTGAGTGTGTCTGGAAGGCTAGTTCCTCTCCTGCACAAATACAGTCTCCTGTGGACACAGCCCTGCCTCCTGCAGCGTGATGTCATAGTCCAAGTGGGCGAGCTTCCTTCTGGGGAAGTTGGTGACGAGTTCGAAGCGTTCGTTAGGATAACCCTTAGACTGGACGTGTCTTACCAGGGCCTTAAAGAGAGAGTATAATTTGGAAGGTAGGGGAAAAAAAGATTAAAAAAAAATGTTGCCATGTTTATTAGGCATTATAAACATGTACTACTGTTTATTTTACTTGAATATCAGCGATTTTGGGGTTCACTCACCAAAAGTTTTGCTTTAGAAGACAATGAAATTTGCTCTCTCTGTCCATCAGGGTAGCGGAGCATCAACCTGGCTTTGGGACCTATTAAAAACAAAACAGTTACTAAGATGATGCTGTCAGAACTGAAAAGCCACTATACTTAAAAATGCCAGAACACACTGGTCAAAAGGCATAAAAACACACATCACATAGATAAACAATGGATTGATCTTTGAATTAACAGCTACGACTGTGTGCGCTTGCATTAAACTTGCATTCTATTTAATGGTCAGCAGAGGGCGACTCCTCCGACTCAGTCCTATAGCAGCCTTGTCACGCTCCGCTTTCACACTATTAAGCTGTCAGTAGAGACGTCAGTATACGGACTAGTGGAGTGGCGCTGAGGGTGGCAACGGGGGAAAATGCTCGGCTTGAGGCTTTATGACAGGACTTTACTAAACAATAGGTGACATCACAGAAGATACATTCATTGCTTTTTCTGTCTATGCTCCAGAACTACAACCACTAGAAGGTGCCCGCACACAGATATTACACCAGACTATAATTAGACAAGATGAGTGAAACCACTAACATACTTATCACTTGGGTCCCGCCAAGTAAAAACAACACACAACCACCACATTCTGCAAGGGATGTGACTGTAGAAACCGTCAGAAAATCTAGTGCTTAGTACCAGTCTTCACTGGTCATATATGGTACACATTTCGATTGAAATCTTCACACACACTCCAGCAATAAAACTAATGCTAAATCCAGCCAAAGGGACCAAATAGTATAGTAGGATTAAGGGTCTGTCTACATTCAGCTGACTAGGACTGACTTCACGGCCATCATTGATCTAAATGGAGTCAGTCCAGCAGCACCCACTTATGTGTTGGCATAAGTGGGCTCTTAAGACACCTTAAGGCTTTAATACCCTGAGCACGTTGAAAAAAGCTAATTTTTTTGGATCCAAACTTGTGGTGTAACGCAGATGCACACTGAAAGCATTGCAGTTTGCAGAAAATTCGCCTGAAAAAAAAGTGACGTGAAAAAGATGACATCAACATCAAGCAATGATGATGATGGTCCTGATGTTTCTAAACACGAACATCATCAAATTCATCATGAGAAGACAGTAGTAGGGACAATTTCATGGTTTGATCAAGGAGCTGAAGCAGCACCACGACCGCTTCTGTAAATATCTCAGGATGTCAGCGGGACAGTTTGAGCTGTTTTTGAAAGAGTTGGAACCACAACTGAGGAGGGAGAGAAATAATTTCAGAGAGCTGATTGACCCGGAGCAGTGTCTAGCGCTGTGTCTGTGGCTAAACAGCATTATTTTACGATTTCCAGATCATTGTATATTCAGTACTGATGCACTTTGAACTACAGTGCAGTAGTCTGTCTGGGCAGATCTGTTTATTTTTCCAAATGTGAATAAAAGTCACAAATTCATGCAGTGAAATAAGTTGACACTGAAGAATAGATGAGCCCTAAAATTAACTTTTAGTGCACAAAATATTCGGAAAGAGTTTGCACATCCGCAAAGGCCTTTAGACTTTTGTTTTTTTAAAGCAAACTTGCTGCTCACCTTATTATGGTTGCATCGAAAACAGACATATAGACACACGCACACTCATGAAACCTAAAATACTTTTCATTTGTCGTACCATTGTCCTCAGGACAGTCCACATCACAGGTTGTGGTGGTGCTGATCTTTGAAGTTCCTGCGCTTTCAGGTAGTGGGGCGCAGTGATTCCCACCAGAGTCTGAATCAGGCTGGGGATGACGAGGCCCGGGAGCCGAGGGCTCCAGGTGGTTCTTTTTGCTCTCCTCTTTCTTGTGACTGTGGTTGTTTTCTTTGTACGGTGATTTTCTGTAGGAAGAAGTGGAGCTATCAGGATGAAGACGCTGCTGGGCTGCAGTGGCTGCAGAGGGGGTCGCAGTGTGTTTGCCGGTCGAACTTTTCTCTTCATGGGGTGCTGGCGTCTCGCTGTCTGAGCCGTCAACAGAGAAAGGCCCTTCGCTGTCAGAGAAAGGCTCTGCATCAGATTCATCGTCTGATCGAGGAGAATCGGGGGGTTCGGGGACATTTGAGGACTCGTAGTGGGTCTCTTGTAGAGAAGCTCGGATTGCTGCCTCCAACTGACTGTCTTCACTGGCATCGATTAAACTTTCCTAAAAGATAAAATAGTGTACAATTGTTTAAAAAAAGTAACAAAGATCTGAGTAAAGCAACACAAAGACTTTAAACAATACGGATGGCTGCGTGACACTGACAACATCAAATATCACAGCACTAAAATATGCTGATACTGATCATAGCATGACATTTATCCAAACCCTGAAGCTCTGATGCAAAATCCTAACAAACATCCCAGATGCCTCTGAAACTGATCAGAGGTATGACTGAGGAAATTCCAACAGAGCCACAGCAGGAGCGAGGAGCTCTTATTAGAGCAAAAACATAGAGGGAATTAGAGGTGACACATGAGATGAGAGACCCACAGAGCGAGCTCGTTTGGCAGGAGGTGCGTGGCAGGATGGCCCGTCGAGCTGTCCGTGCTCTGCCAGGAAGCCAGTTGCCTGCTCCAGGAACGACGCCACATCCAGCTGGTTCCACTCCACCATTTTTTGACCTGATGTGAACATGGTTTGAACAGAACCGGTCACCAAAAGCAGGAAATAATTAAGTATTTAATTATAAGAAAAGAGAGAGAGACGCACACATCAGTTTGGATCAACACTGCAGATTTACACAGTTTATTGTGACATAATAGCCAATTGTGTCGCTTTAGTATTGCTTCAATCCCATTTCCTGATATGAACACTGTTATTCAAGCTACTTGAAGACTACTAACATTTAAATTATTTTTCATAACACTATTAATGTCTTACAAAATGATGCATGCAGACATCATCTTCCTGTGCATTTATAATAAAAACTGCTTTTGTAAGCCTCTCAGAGTGAGAGCTGTACTTTAATCTTGCCAGTAAATCACATATTTGTTTGTTTTCTTGATCAGCTGGAAACAACTCAATGGTGTGAGTGTGTTCGTACATCAGCAAACCCTCATCATCAATCAGCCCTCGACAAACACTCACCTGTGCGTGGATCCAGGATCGAAATGTAGGGAAACTTGTTCAGCTTATAGAACTGGATGTATCTTTGTCCCTCTTCACTATCATGATATACCTGCAGAGGGAGAAAATGAATGATAGAATATAAACTGAACTTAAAGTGTGCCCACACTGCATAATGCAAAGACGGGTGGACTGCTTTGGAAAAGTACCTCCCTCCCCAACTCTCCATCATCCACCCATTTTCTTCCACTTATCCAATTCAGAGTTACAGTCAGGCTCGAGCCTATCCCAGGTGGTGTACACCCTGGACAGGTAGCCAGTCTGCCATGGGACTAACACAGAGAGACTGACACACTCACATTGACACCTGCAGCCAATTTAGATTTACCAGTTAACCTAACATCCATGTCTTCTATGGACTGTGTGAGGAATTCAATTAAATTCTTTTCTATTTATATATCGCCAATTCACAGCAACAGTCGTCTGAAGACACTTTATTTTGTAAAGTAAAGACCCTACAGTTATTACAGTATATGACCCCTTATAAGCAAGTGCTTGGTGACAGTAGGAAGAAAAAAACTTCCTTTTAAAAGGAAGAACCCCTGCATTTATGTTTCATTTTAACATGAAAACTTTTCACCAAAAGGCTCAAGCTGGGACCATCTTGAGGCTAACAGCTGCACCACTGTGCTGCTCCTCTCCATAGCCCATTATTTTGAACTTTTACTCTCACTTTAAGCCCTTTAGAGCTAACAGGACCAGAGTTTTCTACTTTTTACTCAGGCACACCCCACTTCAGAAACAGAAAAGCATAGCCCCACTCACCAATACCAACCAACCTTTTACCTCTACGTGGAAAACTGCTTCTTTTTTTTTTTGTCTTTTGTTGTTTTTTACAGCTCTAAAAATACACTTTCCCATCTTTGCTCAATGATGGCTAATTCACCTGATGGCAATTTTAAACACGAAACAGAATTTAAACACCTTTGATCATTGAGTACTGCATTTTCTAAAGACTATAATCCACATCTTACAATATGACATGCCAGCAGTTGTCTCGCCCCACCCACGAACGAGCCAGTCGTTTGCCATCTGCTATAAGCAGCATGTGACTGCAGAGACACCTACACACAGCAGACATGTATGATGGTCTCAACTGCTCGGAAGCAGGCACATCTGTTCGTTATTGTAGTGAACATGTAGGCTTGATGTACTTTTTGGCTTGGCTTGCTGTATTCATTGCAAGAATTAGGGTGGTATTTAAGTGCTCTGGTAGCATAAACCAGAGGTGTTGATTGCGGCACTGCTACACACTGAGCTGCAATTGAAGTTATACCATTGTTAAATTGTGTCCATACATGGGAAAAATATAACGTGCATCATAGAAGTATATCCTACAGGTTTAAAAAAGCATTTTATACCCTGTGTAGAACAAAAAAAACAAACTTTATAAATGCATGTCTTTGGTCTGTAGGAGCAAGTACCCAGAGGAAACCCGCACACACAAGGAGAACATACAAACTCCATGCAGAAAGGCCTGAGCTACCCAGTGGATTCAAAAGCAGGACCTTCTTGCTGTGAGATGATGGTGCTAACACCTAACTACCAAATTGTAGATGGATGGATGGACTAAATAAATTCCCTCACGAATAACGCCATGCATCACAGAAAACACCACACTGCGCTCTTAAAACCTCATACCTGCCAGAATATGAAGTGTTCTCTGATGATGGTCTTCACTGAATCATTACTCCACACATCTCTGTTCAGACACTGGCAGGCAAAGTCCTGAACATTTTGAATGTTGATCATTAGCCATTTGTTTTCCATCTGTCCGCAGTCTTTAGCCTATAAACGTAAAGAAAGACATATGGAATTAGAGGGAATTCACGATTTACAAAGACAAATATACTTTATGATGGAAATCATTAAGTCTGCAAGTTTTGATTTAAACGCAAAACATATCTTTTGCTTGGTGGAGAACAAATAATAAAATTAACTAAGAAAAAAGATTATTTACAATGAACTGAAACCTTAATTTCAACTGGAAATAGTTCAAAGACTACAAATCAAATGCTGAAAGCGAAAAATTCTGTTCTTCATTCTTGTGTGTGTCGTTATGTGTAATTCTGTGTGTACATGAAATTTTTATTGAATTTTTTTGTATGAATTCTGATGAAAAAAATTAGGGGTGGGGTCGTGTTAACAATCCATTAAAAGACTTAGTGACTGTGACTCTGAATATTGTGGTAAATACTGTCAACATATAGAAAAGTTTATAAAGTTTTAAAATATGTCACATTTGACCTCTGACCTCTCCTTCAAGGTCAACAGAATGATGTGAAGGTCAAAGTGATAATAATTCTATATAGAGATATTTAAAACTATGGGGGTGTCCAAATTCATGGGGTGCACCCTCCTGAGGCCGCATTTGTAGGCCAATTGCGTCACAGCGACGTGACGAAGGCTGTCCAAATTCGTAGACTCCTCCGAATGCAGCCGACAAATGTGTCCTCCTTCTCTCCGAATTTGAAGGATGGGTTGGGTGTATCCATCGTGGCCCACAATATACCAGAATTCATAGCGCGGCCCAGCCAATTCCAGTTTTCAACAATGGCGGCCACTACTAAGTTTTTAATATTGTTCTTATTACTCTTTCTGGGTCACAAAATAAACTTTTAACATATTTTCAGGGGAGAATGTAGCTGTGTAAACTTCAAATATCTGCTCGCTTTATCAAGATATCACATATT
This sequence comes from Haplochromis burtoni, assembly GCF_018398535.1. Taxonomy (NCBI): domain Eukaryota; kingdom Metazoa; phylum Chordata; class Actinopteri; order Cichliformes; family Cichlidae; genus Haplochromis; species Haplochromis burtoni. The sequence goes on along the minus strand of NW_024582364.1, from coordinate 1,458,454 downwards.
TGCAAAAGTTGTCTGACGTGTTCGGAGATGTCTGTTATCCACCAGCTCGATAGCTAACTGGGAGCTAAGCCGCTAGGTCACTAGAGCCGCAGAGAACGGCAAACTCCCGGCACATCATTTTCAGAACACCACGGTCTTTCGCTACTCAGGTTAAAAATAATATAATATACTTAGATAACCTAAAAATGTTATTGTTTGGCTTTTTTCGGTGTTTTATTTGTTCGTGAGTAAATCGGTTTGGCTGAAATTAAAGTTATTAGATTAGGTAAAATAAAACTTTATTAATTCCCCCGGGTGGGTTCCTACTTGGTTTTCACACAGCTGAATAAACGTCAAACAGAAAACTGATTAAACAGACGTGTGAGATGGTCGAGAATTTACACCAGTGTCCTGTTATATTTTAGATAGCAAGGAGCAGACAGCTGAGTTAATTAGACTCCACCGAGACAGCGGTGACGCAAATCTGAAGGCTAGACCGTCCAATTTCACAGCCGTTTACTTCCGGCCTACCCGACCTTCTGAGGACCCGGCCCACGTAGACTGCGAATGCCAGGTCCTCAGGAGGATGCAGCCCATGAATTTGGACACGACCTAGGTTTCTTACTGGTATATTTACAATGTAAAAAAAATAAAGGCAATGATCTTTTGGGATTCTCAACATCACATTACTTTGACCTCTGACCTCTTCTCCAAGGTCAAATAAAGTCGAACTTTTATCAAATCTAATTTTTCTTTGCAACTATGCTAAAAATTCTACTGTCTTTGTTTATATCGGCCTACACTTAGGAAATGATACTGGTACATATTCTAAATAATTATAAATATCTATTTTTGGCACCAACTCCCTAAGTCCCCTTAATGGTGGCATATTTTGGCCTAAAACCTGCATATATCATCCAGCATTTCCCAGTGTTTCTTTAGGTGGGGGTCATGCTGTTTTGAAGTAACTGCCCCTTCAAAGCAGTCAAACTAGTGAGAAAAACATAGTGTGTCCTTTCCAGAAAATGAGAAAATTTCTGATTTTAAGCATTTGATGTCGTTTCTTCCACTACAAACAGTCAAATTTGTGTTATGCCAAATCATTGCAATCTGCTTTTACACAAATTTTAGTCCTCCCAACTTTTTTGGGAACAGGTTTTTGCATTAGCGGTGTGCAATCACAAGCAAGGAAGCATGACATTGCAGGTTTTCACCATCTACCTACTCAGTCATCATCTAAAATTTGGCTGAAAGTTCACACAGGCTGAATAAAGGTGTGGGGTACAGTGTCCTGTGAGTGACTCCTCACCGTCTCAAAGCTGCCTTTGTGCATGAGCTCAATGGGAGGACGGAAAAGGTCTGCCAGGGTGCTCAGTTTCTTATCCACTGTTCCACCGTTACGCAGCTCCTGTTCCTGGCGGACTAGGAACAGAAAAACATTCATTCACTCATTACTGGAAGTTAAGATGCCACAACAGAAATATGAGACAGACTTTTAATGGTGATTGTTAGGAAACAGCACTACCACATTTTATTTGCTTTAACTTGTACATTTTGGAAAATACTCACTTGTTTCCGTCTGAAAGTCTCGGAAACCATCAAATATTGATCGAGCAGGTCTTCTTCGCTTTGGCACTGAATATATGTAATAAAAAAATAAATAAGTAAACAAATAAAAAAAATCATCATCATCTTTACAGACAGCTGGCAGTCTACATGAAGATTTCTTTGCCTTAAGCAGGACTGACAAATAAAAGCAACAACATACCTCCAAAAAGGGGTTCTGGTTCCACCAATATGTCCTGCTTCTGAGGAATTGGAGCCCGCACTTCACTGAGGAAGGCATGAAGGCAACATATACAGAGTTATTTATGTAGACAAGCAATCAGCTGTAAAAGATCTGTAATCATATTACAAACAATCAACATTTAGTATGATAAGGAAGCAATGAAACGAATGCTATTTTTCGTCTCATGTCAGCTTGTGGTAAACACAGATTCTAAGCTTGGATAAACAATCAGCAGAAAATTTGAGAAGTTTCCATTTTTGAAATAAAACATGACCAAAACAGACAAACTAACTCTGTGGGTTTTGTTTTACTTTTGTCTGACCTAGGCTTGTGGAGAAAAGTCACAGCTTACTCTGTAGAGGGCGCTCTGCTGCTTGACGCTGCAGAACTAGTACTGGTGCTGGGCTCCTCTGCAATCCCGCCTCCATCTAGGAACATGGTCACTGCCATCTCCAGGTTGTTGTTGCATGCTTCCAGCATATGTTTTCCTACGCTCTCTGTGGCCCCTGGAAGAGAGTTAGATATGTAGGCACTAACCATGAGCACAATGCGTTCACAAATGTTTACAGATTAACAAATAACATTGAGAATTTCATAGTGGCACATTGTATTTCAGAGCCAAATATCAGCTGACCGATATTTTCAACCAGCAGCTATAAGGTATTTGCTAATATATCCGTATTGGAAATCTCATAGATGCTGATAAATAAAAATGAATAAAGTCAAAATGAACAAAATGCACTTCCACCGTGTTATGAGTGTTGATGTTGCATAGTTTTCCCACTAGAGGGCACTCTGCTTTTTTTCTGATGGCAACTTAATTTTGAATCACCGCAAACAACAACCTGCTAATCTGGGCAGAGATGGGCAGAGTACAAGGAGCAATCTACCACTTCTCATGACAATAAAAGTTTATTTTTAAAATGCATCGTCATATTATCTTAGCCCCCATCTTAGCGGCTGGGGTCTTTCTGTGTGGAGTTTGCATGTTCTCCCCATGTTTGCGTGGGTTCCCGCCGGGTACTCTGGCTTCCTCCAACCGTTCAAAGACATGCAGCTTGTGGGGATAGGTTAATTGGATAATCCAAATTGCCACTAGCTGTGAATGTGCGAGTGAGTGGTTGTCTGTCCCTGTGTGTTAGGCCTGCGACAGACTGGCGACCTGTCCAGGGTGTACCCCGCCTCTCGCCCTATGACAGCTGGGATAGGCTCCAGCGCCCCCCGCGACCCTGAAAAGGATAAGCGGAAGCGAATGGATGGATGGATATTATCTTAGTAGGGAATCATAAATAACCACACATCACAAATATTTTTTTGTTTTGACTGCCTAAACAAAACAAAATATTGGCTGAAAATCAAATATTGGTATCTGTGCTAAAAAAAAAAAAAAACAACTTTATTGGCCAGGTCCTAATTACATTAGTGTGATAAAACGTTTTTTAAAAAAATATTTTTTCTATAAAAGACTGTCAAGCAAACCAACACTGTCACTAAAAACTGCATTAATGTTGCCATAAGGGGTCAAGTTGTTAACTAAATGCAGTCTATTTTGGTTAATGCAGCAATTACCTGTGACAATTTGTTGAAAATCACATATCTGTTGCTGTGTATATACACAGAAATGAACATTTAACAGTTACACTCAGCAACCTTCCTGTTCATAATTAAACTTTAATTGAATTTATTAATATATCACAAAAACAGTTGCCTCAAAGTGCTTCATACTGTAAGATAGACCCTACAACAATGCATACAGAGAAAAACCCAACAATCATATGACACCCTATGAGCAAGCACTTTGGCGACAGTGGGAAAGAAAAACTCCCTTTTAACAGGAAGAAACCTCCAGCAGAACCAGGCGGCCATCTGCTGCAACCAGTTAGGGTGAGAAATATTACCAGAATACAACCAGTGAGCAGCCAGTTCAGTCCTCCTCGAGCTGTGCTGACGACTCATTCAGACCGATGGCAACATGTTAGCAATCGGTCTACGAGAATAAATTAGACGCAATTATTCATAAACTTCCAACAATCTCTCTGAAGCTGACTGCAGTCAGTCCAGGTGAGACTGTTACTGTTTGCAAAAAAGTTACCACCTATCAGGCAACCCGTGCAATCACCAATGCCATAAACATTTAGTTAGCACAAGTTGTGGTCACAGATTAGAAAAATATTAAATACAGCCATTATTTTTATATACAAGGAAGCCGCTGTCCTATTTTTACTCATTTGAGTTAGCCATTAGCTGTGAATTAGGCAGTTGCTTTGTCAAGCTAAGTGTCACCAGTGTTAAATAGTTTTTCAGTTCAGTTGATTTAGTTTAATTTTGCTTGGCTAATGTTATCTCGGGATGATGGTGCATTAGATCAGCCCCCTTGTTTGCAGTATTCCCAGGGTATTTAAACTTGTTTAATACAATATCAATATTTAGCGTCCCTGTATTCACACAACATCACTACACAAAATATCATCATACTTCGCTCTATCAATTTTTCCTTAATCCCTACTTGCTATATTACAATGCTCATGTTTTTCTGAGAGTGGTATATCACAGTCTAGGTATCCATCTTCTACTTGTGAGGTCACATAAGGCTAGAGCCTATCCCAAGTTTCATAGAAAGGCAGGGCACACTGGACATGTTCCCAGTCCATCACATTCACACCTAGAGCTAATTTAGTATCACCATTAAACAAGCATGTCTTTGAACTATTAGAGGAAGCTGGAGTACCAAGGATGGATTCCAAAGCGGTACTAACCAATGCACCAAGGTGTCACCAGCATCACATCAAACTCGTGACAGTGAACCTTTTGTCCGCTTTTTTTTTCTATTACACTGGATCAAGTCTTTTTTCTGCTTTATGCAAACCTCACCAATAATTTCACAACACTGTCAGCAGTATGAATAAAATCATATAACTGGGTGAAAGCAAAGCACAGAGGGTGGCAAACAGCAACACTGACCTCATTAAAAATTCTTAAATGTTCAAACCTCTCTGTCTTATGCTATAACTGTTCCACATAAGGCCCAAAGTAAAGTTATAAACATTATGAGTACATACACACGTGTTTTATTCACTCAAGGGATTAAATGCCATTTATTATCATGTGACAACATAGTCTAGTAGTACTTGGTAACCTTGGAATATCTTAGTATTTGATTACTTGTTTTTCCGTATATGTGGTCACAGAAGCAACCACATGTCACTTTGACAATGGACACATTTATTTTACCTTTTATATTTATTTTGATTTTAAATGGGAAAAAATGCTTTACTTGTTTTACTGAGTTTCCCCAACTTTTAGGACAAACAAAGCACATCTTAAACTAACGCTTTATCACTATAGTGAAATGAGTTAACGCCAAACAACCGCATGACAGTTCAGTTTCAGTTCAGAAAAGGTTTAGTGGGCGGAAATGCTCCGCATATACAACGCGATGTTTGGTAAATAAACGGAAATGTGCGAAAAAACCTGAACAATGCAAAAAGCCTTAATGACACACATGGCGGCAGTCCACAACGTCGTGACAGTGATTTGGACACTCCACATCTGAATGAACCTGATTTATAAGCGGAGTGCCGCGGGGCGACGATGAAATTCTGGTCTGCACTGCGCATGTCCGTATAAAGTAGCAGCCCCTTAACAGAGTCTCCCTCTTCTTTGCCGCTTAATAACTTAAAAAACACCGTCCACTGTGTCAAAGTGCTGATAAACTATAGATAATGTCTGCGATGACACTCGGAGTCCCCAGGTTGTGACCAATAAATAGTGTCTGGAGCCACAGTCAGAGGCATAGTGACAGCAACAACATGAAGTCTGGCTGGTGGTGATGAAGAAGGGAAATGTTGAACAGCCGACCTCCATTCCACATTATCGAGCAACACGCCACGCAAAAAAAGAGCATACAAATCGCTCTAGGTTAGCGAGATTGTGTCTTTAACGAGCACTAATAAGAAAAGCAGACATTTTCAAGTGATGATTAAAAATAAGTTTCAAAGCTGGCGGCTTTAAGGTTCATTTTCCGAGTCTTTCACTTGAGTTTAGCTGATAACTGCCTGTGCTTTTCCCCTGTGCAAACCACTGGCAGCGCAGGAGCAAGAGCAACACTTAACGCCCGTTTTCTCATCTGCGCACGGATTTCAAGATTTACCCGGCGAGGGAAGTGTTCCTATATGAGCACAAAAATCCACTGAGTGAAATAAACGCTAATTAAAATGTTATTTTTACCTGTTATTGCTGTGAATTGTTGTATTAACCCGTTCACCCCCGGAGCTGAGGTATCTCCGAGCGCCGCCATCTTACCGCCACAAACAACAACATAGATGAGGCGCATGCGCAAAGTCGTAATTTTTCCCCTGCCCGGCGCGACGCGGACCCCATGCGTAACAATAGTGCTGCATTCTGGGTCATGTAGTTTTAATGATCTAAAGTCAATTACCGTTGATGGCTTATTATGTAAAAAATACGTGTTGGAATTTTATACAGTTTTTTACATTATATTATATTATATTATATTATATTATATTATATTATATTATATTATATTATATTATATTATATGCCCTTTTACATTAGTAATAAAAGTTAATAAAATTTATCTTTATTTTCCTGCTGTTTTGCTAAAAATATAAACTTTTCTTTAATTCATATTCAGAAACTGAGACCGGCTAGTTACATTTTCTGTGCTGTAGACACAGAGTTACTCATATGATAATGTTGTGTGTAGACGGCTATATTTCATACATAATTTACCGGGTCATAATTCAGTAAACATATCTACACTCATCTACACTCACCAGTCACTTCATTATGTACACCTGTTCAACTGCTTGTCAATGCAAATACCAAAATCAGCCTATAGCAGTACCATAGCAGCAACTCAGCATATTTAGACATGTAGACAAAGTCAAGATTACCTGCTGAAGATTAAACCAGCCATCAGAATGGGGAAGAAATGGGATAGTTGTTGGTGCTAGACGGGCCGGTCTGAATATTTAAGAAGGTGCTGATCTGCTAGGATTTTCCTACATAACCATCTCTAGGGTTAATAAACAATACGTCAAACCTTAAAGCAGATGAGCCACAGCAGCAGAAGACCACACCGGGTGTCACTACTGTCAGATAAGAGTTGGTACGGGCAAATTGAACAATAGAAGACTAGAGCTTAGATCACCTCATATTGGTTTCTTGAATATGACAATAAATTCACTCTGTTCAAACTGCGTACACAGTCACCAAATCTCAATCCAATAGAGCACCTTTGAAATGTGGTGGAAGTAGAGATTTACATCATAGATGTGCAGGTGACAAATCTGCAGCAACTGTGTGATGCTGTCATGTCAATATGGACCAAAATTTCTAAAGGATGTTTTGAGCATCATGTTGAATCTGAATCACAAATAACTAAGGCAGTTCTGAAAGAAAACAGGGAACTAACAAGGTGTATCTTAAGGTGTAACTAATGAAATGGCAGGTGAGTGTATCTAGATTTTCAAGGAATTAAGTTTGTTTAAAGTCAAAGTCCATTAACTTTAACTTAAAAGAAATTCATTATGCTTTTCCTTATTGTCAGATACATACATAATGCATGCAAAAAGACAAATACTGCTAATAAACATGGCCAACATTTCGTATGCAAAAGCAGTCCCTATGAGGCCAGACTTTGTGCTCCCCATCACACCCTTTATATATTTTCCTGTTCTTGAGTCTCTATGATGACTCACGATTGATGTCCCCTAAAATGTGAGCATAGCAAGCCCCACCCACCTGTGATTTAAACCATCCGTTTGCTGGGGGCAGCCAATAGGACGAGTTCTAATACACAGGAGACCCAAAGTTTGGCTTAAATGGCCATGCAGCTAAAACAGCTTGTGTCAGACAGATGATGAGCTGCGGGGTCTCATAGTGTGTTGTTATTGTTTTGGCTGTTAATGTAGCAAATCTAATTTATTAAGCAGCTGTCATAATAAAGGATCCTTTAATACCCAGCTACATAATCATTTGACGGTGAATCAAGTTTCACACTGTGCTTTATGAGACTCTTTATCTTTGAAATTAAAACTAAACAAACCCGCTTCTTAAGTAGTGTCATTTTATTGTTATTTGCTTCATACATTCAGTTTGAAAACGGCATCAACCAAGCCCAAAACCTGAAGACTCAGTCCTAACAACAAGGAGCAAACAGCAATCTGAACAGCTGCTCCCTCAGTGACCAGTCAGAGTCATGTCATCTTAAGTATCTCGCACAAATCTGTTGTGCTGCCGGGTGAAAACAAAACAAGAGGAAAAAGAATGTCACTTTACAAAGGGAAGGTGATGGTGGAACTGATTTTCTACATCATGGCATGTCCAAACTCTATTTACAAATACACAACGTGATACTTTCAATCCCACTGGCCAGTTTCAGTCAAGCTGAATATAAAAATAACATTACATTCATTTCAATTAAGCAAGAACGTCAGTGCTGATAGTCTGATAATTGTTCTACTGTTAATTTATGCTCACGATCACAAGCAACTGGATTTAAAAAGGCTGTGATCATAAGCATAATAAACAGCTGTTCTACGATAGAAACCAACATTTCAGCGTGGGTTTTAGGCTACAGTGGGAGATTTAAATGCCAACTCAGGGTACTTTTAACGATTCAAAGGTTTCCAATGAATCCAAATAAAATCAGGTTATAATTATGAGTGCAAAGGGAGCACTTCGTTTAGCACTTCTCATTTAATGCACATAAATTTGATGCTTCTCTACTGTAATCATGTGTGAACTTAAAAGCCCTGAGGTGGGAAGTTCATATTTCATATAAAAGATGCATCGCATTTTAATTGTACCAGGGATAAAACCAAGTGCACTCAAGCATATACAGGAGTACTATATACAGGAGACCCAAAGAGTAATCTATTAACTTTGGTTCCAGGCAGTCATTGTATTTTTTGATCTGAGAAAATCCTGTATTAAATGTTGTCAATAAATACACAGAAATTCTTTTTTTTTTTGGAAGCCATCCTAAATGCCAAATGAATCAATGCAGTGTCTTCACACATCTGCTGAATGTAGTTTAGTAGTTTATAAAGACTGTCTGTACCAGCAGCATTAATAGTCTATCTTACATTAGTTATCATGAGATCAAACCAGCCAGTAGAATGTAAATGAAGGAAAAATCTACATTTAGATTTTATCGGTTCAAATAAACTTTATGAGCATTTTTTTAGCCAAAGAAATCACCAAGCTGTAATCTATGAAGTATTACAGCCACATTAAGAAAAAAATATTATCAATCATTTTGAGAAAAACAGTCAAAATGTGGAGGTTACAGTTGTTGTTTCCAGACAAACTATCATGGTTTTTATACCCCCTGCGTTAGTAAAATCGATTAACAAGGAAGGAAATGATTTCTCTTTTAAGGACGTTGAAAAGTTTATACAGAAACACACAAACTCCGAAGAGCTGATTTGTACAACACGAAATGACTGGCAGTGGACAGATGTGAGGTTACCAGTGGTTACACTCTCGTCCAATAAAGAGGATGTATGTTTGATCACAATTTGTTTCACTAACTCATGTAAACAAGGCATTTTTTAGAGGTTAGTGCAACCGTGGCAGTTGGTCTCAAAACAACAACGGTAATCTCCGCATTTCGCCTTTAATCTTGAAATGTCATCTTTATTCTCAAAATGAGCAACAACGTTTTTGTTTTTTCTCAATGTGGCCCTAATACTCTGTCATAGTAATCAGTGATGCATTAAAGGCTAAAAAAATAAAAATAAACTAAAAAAGTGACGGCACCACCGATTACAAAACCATCATTGTGGACACATTAATTGTTCTTACATTCTCATGAGTTTTATTTTACTGCAGAGGTCACTCTTGTTAATCAGCAAATGGATCTATAAGCTGTAAAATCTCTGAACAAGGAACAGACAAGGCTGCTGGACATCAAAAAAAAAAAAAAAAAAAATCCCCCTTCTGTCAGTAATAGAACCAGTTTATTAAAATGGTAAATCAAGCCGTAAAGGATCCGCTTTCCTTAAAAAGGACTGATGAAACTGCACCTTTACTGCGCTGCTCTGAGTCAGCATGATGTCATTATGGCACAGTGAGCTTCGTTTTAGAGGCTTCTCAAACTGTCACAGTTGGTACTAAGTGTGGAACAGTTTTGAGGCCGAATGCAATGGTGAGCTATATCCCAAGCTTTAACATAAGCAGCTTCTATTATGTTATAGACGTTCCCTTTAACGCTGAATTGTTCTTTTACTTAATGTGTCTCAACAACCCCCCCCCCCAAAAAAACCCCAGCCTTTCTCCGCCCAAATGAAAGAAGTAAACTCACAAAATCCCTTAAATATACAACAATGCCTCCAATGTTAAGAATTCCTCTGCTATAATAACAGTGAAACTTCAATAGTGTGATAAATAAGACTGATTTCATAATTTCCTCCACTTCATGAATGAAAACGGCACATCCCAAATGCAAAACAACACAAGGGGGAAAAAAGTGCAGAGGAAAAAAAAAAAATGTGGAAATGAGTGTATGGTAGTTTTTCATTTCCACAGGTCCACCTTAATAAATAAAAGCTTCCACACAAAAGTACAGATTCAAGGTTTGAATGAGTGCATACATGCATACATGTATGTTGAGTGAGCAGTGGGTGTGCTATATGTTGGAATGTGTGACGCAGCTATATAATCGAGTGAGGCCAATGTGATTCCAAAGGTTGTTGTTTGTGTAGGCAGGACAGGCAGGGAGGTGAGGGAGAACACTGTGAAGCTGGCAGGTAAATCGTACGCTGCAGCTTAGAAGCGGATAAAGGTGGCGTCGATCTGGCGTACGCTGGGCAGCGCCAGCATGATCTTTCGCCGGTACTGTGGATCCTTCTGTAGAGGGTTTCTTTCAAGGTAGACTGTCTCCAGAGAAGTGGCGTTCTTCAACTCATCAAGGTCAGACCAGTTATCTATCTGATTATCGTTCATCTGAGGAGATATTACAAAACAACAAGAGCAGTGAGGGTGCACCATCAGTTTAACTCATAACAATATAAGAACTACACTTTGAAACTTTTTGTACTGACCCACTGTTTAAAGAGCAACACACTGAACGTAGCAACAAAAATTGACTTTTAAGAAAGTTTCATTTTAAATGTGCTGCTCAACAAAAAAATTATGCGATACAAATACACGAGTACTTCAACTAATTATGTCTTACTTTGAATTTTCTGTCATTTATTTTGTCATTTTTGCTCTCTGTCCAACCAGCCCTCTGGATGTCCGCCTTCATTACATCCACCCACCCTGCCTCCACTCTCTTCTTCACCTCTCTGCGCACTGTTGTTTTGAATAACTGACCCAGGGGAATTAAACCCATCCACCTTCACTGCCTCTACTCCTTGCATCTTCACTTTTCTACCCATCTCCCAGGTGTCTCATTCCTCTTTTCTCCAGCGCATACCTCCACCTCAGCAGGATCTCTTCTATCGGTTCCCTACCCACAATGTCATCATTTTTATTAACAAGCAAAGGTGTAATTAATTATTTGATGATGGTTGTCTTTTAATGCATGCTGACGTTAAATTTTGTAATGTTCTAAGAAACTTTTCTTCTTTTGTCAAACTGTCAGCAGTGAAAAATGGGCTGTCTGTACTGAGGCTACACATTAAACAACATGTCAAACAAACTATTTGTACCCAGAACTCCTGCAGCTCCGTCAGGTGGCTGATGTTTTCTATTTTCTTTACTCGATTGGCTGCGATGTCGAGGGTGGTGAGTTTTTTCTGTTTGGAAAAACAAACATTGCTGTTACATGTTTGCACAATTCAACAGTATGGAACCCTATTTTCTTTTATGTGTTTTGGAAATGTGTGCCTTAAAGTTTATAACTCACATTGTTTTCTAACCCCTCAATGACCTCAACGCCATTGTGGCTCAGATAGAGCTCCTTCAGGTTGATGAGGTTCTGAAGCCCCTCAATTTTCGTAATCCGGTTGCTCTGCAAGTAAATGCAAACCCAATGATTATCTGTTGTCTGGAGCGTGTGCAACTGTAATCAAGTGATGAATATGCGTGATGATACCTGGATGCTTAAAACAGTCAGGTTGTGTAAAGCGTCCAGATTCTGAAGCCTTGTTATTTTATTAGTGCCAAGAAACAAACTTTGCAAAGATGTAAGTGAATCCAGGTTTTCAATGACCTGTGAACACAACAACATTGAGGCAACACTTTAAAATCACACCACAACTTACATTTTCCAACAAATCTTCATTTATATTTTGCAAACAAAACCCATTATTTACATAAGGAGTTCAAAACAATTTCTCAGTGCAGCACAGTCCCTTCGTATCTCACCCTAATGCGATTGGAGCCGAGCTCCAGCATCTCCAGACCTGAGAGGTGCTCCAGATTCGCAATGCTGCTAATTTTGTTGTGAAGCAGAAAAAGTTTCTTCAGCCGAGTCAACTGCTCCAAACCCTCCACCTTCCTCAAAACGTTAAATGACACGTCAAGCTGCCTGTGGGTTGGCAAAACAACAGTCCCTCTCAGAATAAATATACCTTGATATCTTAGACTTTTGTTTAGGCTTACGTAAGAATCACAGTTTTGTCACACTTACTCCAACTCTGTGAGGTTGTGCAGGTTCTCCAGTTTGCGGATCTGATTGTCATAGAAATCTAGTTCTCGCAGGGCACTCAAACTGTCGAGGTTTTCTATCTTTTTGATGAGGTTCTGCCGTAAGGAGAGTGTCTGCATGAAGAGAGGAGAGGCAAAAATAACAGAGGATACCATCAAGAGCAGAATTAAAGTGCACGTGACAGGTCCTTATTTTAGAGATGAATATTTTTAAAAAAAAATGCAGATGAAACCAAAATGCTAATAAAACGCCTCAGACGCCAATGACACTGCTGCCAACAGCATCACCTAAATAATTCTTACTTTAGCCTTCTGTAGCACCTCCAGTCCTTCAATCTTTCCAATACGACAGTGAACAAGATCGACATCCTAGAAAGAAATATAGACACCATAAGAGATCACGCAGTCTACTAGCAATTATGGTACAGCACCTGTATACAGATTTACACACAGAAGTTTGTAAATCCCAAAAAACACTGTTAATATGAACTCTAACACTATAATCTTCACTTTCTTAAACTCCAAACAAAACAAGTCATCAGAGATGAAAGGCAAGTTCTTCAAAACTTAAACTGACCTCTTCCTCAGGGTCCAAAGTTATGGTGTCCATGTCAACAGGAGACTCTTCTTTAGCTTTAATATGAGCAAGAATGAATGAAATCAAATTAAAGCATCCACTGCAATCACAAACATATTGTCACATAAAGATTTTATCTAAGAAAGTATTTGTGAGAAAATAACACAAGCAGCATGCCTAATTTGTAAAATAAAGCACATTTATTGGCTGGGTAGGAGGTGATGATGACCTACTTGTAGCAGTGGGCTGATTAGGGTCCACATCGCCATTGATGCTCTTCCTCCTGGTTTCATCGTCACCAGACTCCTCAGATTCTCCCCTCCGGTCCACTACAGTACGCAGACAGAAGAGAGCCTCAAAACCTCAACAAAGATTCACAGCTTCCGACTGGTTACACACACACACACATTTGGATGATGCCAAGCCCAGGTTTATCTGGAGCAGCCACCCTCTGTCTCCACTATCACAAGATCGTGATAGTGCACATTTCTGTGCTCTGCAACGCGCTCAAATTGTGGAAAAATGCGTGGAAAAATGGGAAAGCACTACAAGGGATTTTACCTATTAGTATTAAATGTTGCGGGATGTGTCCCAGCTTTATTTTCATTTTTTTAAAATCAGTTTGAACGCGCGTTACCTACTGAACACACACATTGCTAAGCACGTTAGCCAGCTAGGTTGCTGACTGTATCACAGCTAGCAACTTTTACGAGCTGAATCTGAAACATGTTACATAGACCGAGAAACAAATAAACGTCTATGACTATGGGGTACTCAACATACCCTGAAACGCCGCAGTAGATGGCCTTTATAAAGATAGCATGAACTGACGTTAAATTAATATCGTCAGCTAGCGTCTTGTTATTAGCCTGTTAGCTATCAAAGCAAGGATGAAGGTTTGGTTAGTCAAAAGAGAAAAACATCAAGGAGCGTGCTCAGATGAAAAAAGACTCTTTTATCCAAATTTCCGCCAGGCTACCAAGCTATAACGATCACAACACGGCTGCACCATTGAAAATTTGGCTACTCACCTTCCATTTCTTGAAGCTCTCCAACAGACAGGGAAGCCATGTTTCCTGTAAACACTCCTGACAACCGCGCAGCCAATCCAGTGGAGGCATACGCTGACATCAGCCACATGGGGGCGCTGAAGGCCGCTGGAAACGAGCATCAACAAATTATACGGTAAGGTTTATATAACTCAGGACATAAATGTAACACTACTACTTGACAAGAGAGTACCGTTGCTGAACTTGCATTATTCAGTTTAAAATTTCAAATGCAAGCTGTTTTTATTTCCTCTCTTATTCTGTAACTTATTGGATTTCACACGGTACACCTGAATATAAATCTGTTAGACTGCACAGTGCAGTTTTTTTTTTCTTTTTTAAAAATCTGTTCAGCAGATGTTATACATGCAGTTAGAGCTGGACTGGGACAAAAAAAAAAATTGGGCCTGGGATCAGGTTGGTACAGTTGTTGTAGGGTTAGTTCTTAGTTGCCCTGCAGCATGGGACAATTAAAAGCTACACATTTAAAAGCTATTAGCAATGACTCATGATCAAAGCAGCCATTCATTTCATCTGAATCCTTGAATCCTACCTTCCTAATTATGTCCCTTCATCTATTTTCTTACCACGTTAATCTCATCTTCCTCTGTGGCTTCCTCCTTCTCCACAGCTGGTGGTTGCAGCAGCAGCACAGCTGTGACCGTGAGGTCTTGTAGTTGTTACTACTGTTGTGCAGCAGCACGACACCTAACATGTTGGTTAATTTGAGCACTGTAACCCCTTTCAGACTGATAGATGTTATTAACTTTGTTTGTCAGCTGTTTCTTTAGATTGCAACCAATAACTGTATTAAAGATGTTTTCCTTGAGTTTGACACAGTGTGTTGCTTTTTGAAATCTTATCCTACTTCACTTTGTCTGACAGGGTCTGTCTAAGTATATTCTCAATTCAGCAGGTCTGGCATCAATCAGGCCTCGGTATGTAGTGAAATTGAGCTCACTTTTCAAAAAAAAAAATGTGTTAATTCAGTTACAGTTAATTCATGATTTAATAAGGGTGCAGTTAGTTTCTCACACAGGGCTGGGTAGGCTTGGATAGCATTTTTCCCTTAATAAATGAGATCATTTAAAAACTTAATTTTGTATTTACTCTGGTTATATCTATCTAATATTGAAATTTGTTTTATGATCTTAACTTTTTAAGTGTGACAAATATGCGGAAAAAAAGAGGGAAAAAAAAAGAAACAAAGAACGTGAAGAAACATGTTTTTTAGGGCACTGTATGTCTTTGTAGGTTCTTAGTCATCAGCTCCTGGTAGCCAAGTGCTTGAAATGAAGGCACCTGGATTTCTTTTTGATTTATGAAGATGTTTCATTTCTAGTAGGAGAGTCCCAGATGGGATAGTCCTGTTGGAGGTGGTTCTGAGTCACTCACACACCCTGTCATCATGTAATTAGTTAAAAGTCATATGAGCCACGATTCTGAATTACGGCAAGGGTCATTAAAGTGCCAAGACTCCTTTGTGAGATATTACCCCACCTTGCCATCATGTGCGCCAGTGAGGTCAAAGTGTATGACTATCAGGATCCCCTCCACTGCAAGGTTGCATACTGCAAAATAAGTCCAGATGCATATCCCATGATGCATTGAGCATTTCTGCTTTACTCACCTCTTTTATCTGTCTACCCTGTGGACCCCCAACCAGTCACAGCAGATGGCTGCCCCCCTGGTTCAGCTGGTAGTTTCTTCCTGTTAGAAAGGAGTGTTTCCTTCCCACTGTCACCAGCTGCTAGCTCATAAGGGTCATCTGATTGATCATCATCAGATTTTATTGTTGGGGTTTTTTTTTGCTGTGTTATTGTAGAGTCTTTACCTTACAATATAAGGCACGTTGAGGCAACTGTTGTTGTGATTTGGTGCTGTATAAATAAAACTGAATAGAACTGAATTGAATATCTTGTGATTGGAAGGTCTGTTATTTTATTTGCGTTTTAAGCAATTATTTGGCGCAGACTGTAAAAATGTTGATGTTTATGTAGCACATTAATGACTCAAAAGAGGGAGAGATGACAATTTAAAGTGAGCAGCATAACCACTTTACATATACAAGGTGAAAAGGGTGCTTGAAGTAATTCTGTCTGATGTAACATAAAACAGCCCTGCCTCTGTGCTCATTTCCTGCAGTACCACAGCAGGTTGTTTATACGACCACTTCCCATGCGTGCTGCATACCGCCCATCTTAAGAATTCCCTTGCATAAGACTGAGGCACTGCTGTCGTCCACAAAAGACCTGATTACAACATCAGCATCCAGATAGTTAAAATTTCTAAAAACATAACAAGCAGACACTGCCGATTTGAGCCCACGGTGTCTAATCAATGTGTTTCTGTTATGACGACATGAGTGTGATTGTGTAACGTGTTAGATATAATTTTTTTTTTAAAAAGGAACATACAATTCTTACTTGACATGTTATCGGGGGTAAGCAGAGGTGTGGCCGCCAGGATAGGAGAATAAAGGTTGTTTTCATGCTTAACTAGCAGCTAAATATGTTTCTCCCAGAATCATTGACCAGTCAACTCAAGACACAAATGTAAATATTAACTCTTCAGAAGAGTAATGACAAAATTAGAACATTTGTCTGAAAGTTGAAGGCACAGCAAACATATAAACCGCAGAATATACAATATACAGGTGGGTCCATAAGTCATTTTTTCCTCAGTACACCAGCAAAAAGGATAAAAAAAAATGAAATTTAAGATTAAAGACTATGCATACTGTAATCTGCTAAAGTATTGTGTTAACTGTTTGTACTACAGCAATTCTTATGCACTCTCCCCAAGAGGCTAAATTGGCAGAGAACAATTTACTGGCCCGATGAGGATCTGTCTGGTCCCTCGTTATTCCATGATACAAAGAGGAGTAAATGTATTTTAGTAGTAAGCGCAGACATCTTTTTTTCCTCCTGTGCTAACTTCAGTCTGCTGATTTGTTTTGACTTTTTTTAAAATTTCCTCTCTTGAGGGTAAAACTCGATAACTCAGAGACATCAGAACCCAGCCTGAAGTTAAGCGGACTGACTCCATAATTCACAATCAGATCAGATTGCTAATTGGAAGATCAGGCTCCTCCAGCATGTATGTCAAAGTATCCTTGGGCAAGATATTAAATCCCAAGTCGCCCCAGATGCATCCATTGAAGTATGTGTGTGCGAATGTTAGGCAAAGTTCTTAGACATAGAAAGAAGCACACGAATGTTTGTGTGTGGCTGAATAACACTCGTAGTAAGAAGATGCTCTGAGTGCTCACACAGAGTAGAAAAGTGCTATATGTAAAGTCAATTTAAGCATATAAAATGAGTTTCATTGTTTACACTTTCAACACATCTCTGACAGCAGACAGCAGCTGTGTTAAACTGGACTGACTGCAGGATTTGAGCAAAGGGAGAAATCTGCTCTCAGGGATATCAGGCTCAGGGTTATCCCTCTATAAATACCTTAAATTTAGTGCGTCTCCCCCAAAAGTGCATACCTGTCGTAGAAACACAAGCAGGGTAGAATAAAGTAATAGAAACATACAGGTGCTAGAGCCCTTGAATAAGTCAGAGTCGTGTCAGGGTTCAGAATTCGTCACGTAGGCGGTGACGGTACTTACCGGTGGATTTATATTAGGAGACAGTCCGGCAACTTTTGACTATTATGAATCTATAAATGCGTTGAGTTACAATATTTACATACAGATGGAAAAAAAAAATAAAGATGACGTGATGGCTCTGATTTTAATTATCTACGGTTTCCATGGTTACGCAGCGCTGTTTTGAATTATCAGTCGAGTCCTTTGCTCTGACTTCTTAACTTCGCTGTTTTGAAAGCTACCTTAAATGACCTTTGGCTGCCCCACATGCTCCCCGCACCACCACCACCACCACACACACACACACACACACACACCAACAGCAACTCCACCTCACCGGACAGCCAAAAGAGAAAGCAAGGCGGAAGCCTGAAGTCAGGTGAACCGAAACGTAAACGCCTAGAGGATCGGGTCTATCCGACTATTGCTGTCGTTGTGTCTGTGGAGTAGTTTCTGTTAAAGCCTGATGGACTGGTCATCCTTCGAGCACCATTTTAATCAGGAAATGGCTTAAAGCACACTGCTGCTGTGGAGTTTGTGCTTCTTTGACAGATGAACAACACTGAATCTGACACCGAGCGCCAGCTACAGTACAGTCCTGTACGCGTGTAGAAATGTATTCATTGCGCTTTGTTTTGATCCTATCATTCCACGTATGCCGGAGTCTTCCTGTCGATGCAGGTAGGAATCACGTCTTTTAAAAAAAAAAAAAATGGTTTCACTGTAATTCATTAAATAAATAAATAAAATGTATAGGATTGCTTAATTTCTTTTGACAGAACAGCAGGGACGGCTTTCAGCAGCTTCAAACAGTGCATGAATCCACCCATTTTCTGTTATTCTCTTTAATCTTCGGGTGGTGGATTTGACTGGATTTAATTCTTTCACAGGTCGTTTTATTTGTATGTGCAGGACTCCTAGGAATATAAAACAATGTCTGGCCATGTAATCAGAAACTGAAACAACCAAACAAAAGTTATCTGTGGGCGTCTTATGTTGAATTGTATAAAGTTATCCAGATACAAAACAGGCAACTTGCACAGTACATGATTCTTTTATTGCATCAATTTGACAAATGCAGTGAATTTTAAAATATGCATATATATATAGAGAGAGAGGGAGAGATGAAAAACAATCAAACTATACCGAGGGATGTGACGCTGCAAAGCATTTCAAAGAGCTGCACTTGACTTGATTTAGTGTTGGTTATTTAATCAACTATAAACACTGTGTGACAGAATGTAGAAATCACCGCATCTTACTGTTATTTCACACCATGCGATTAACATAAAATGTCTATCCTGCTCCAGAAAGCAGAAGTATGGTAAATGCAAAATATTAAAGGCTATTATCTTTTGCTTTCAGTTTTGCTTTTGTGAAGTGAAAGTTAGATACATCAGTTCAGTGTGATTTGGTTATTCCCCCTCTAAGGGAGGGATTATGTAATTGGTTGTGTTTGCAATCTAGTGCTCCAAAGTTTTTTAGGATATCATTTTTAGACTTTGTGTGATGGTAGATACCAAAAACAGCTCGAGATCATTTAATTTAGGTGAAAATTGGGTCAAGATCAAGGTTCAGGAAAAACTTCATATTACCAACAATTTCTTATGGATTGTCTTCACACTTTGCAACAATATACTTGTGGGACACGAGTACCTAGGCTGACTAAGCATTTGACTTTCATCTTCCTTTTTAGCACCCATTTACAGTTTGCCCATTGGATCATCTCCAAACCTTAAAGCAATATATTAGTCAAACAAAGCACTATCTTTGTTTGAGTGCTAAAGCCCGCCCCTCCACACCCCCCAATACAAGGTTATATGACTCTACAATGACACAAAAAGATTAATATACTACAGTAGATTTTCATATTACCAATGAAAAAACTTTTTTCCTCACAGCTCGCACATTTTCATCTCCTGTGACACCATGTGAAACGTGTCCATAGGAAACTAAAGCTTGCTGTTAATAATGCTCACATGATAATATGATAAATTATTGTCTGTGGTTCTATCTCTCACGCCGTCTCCATAAAAGACAACAAGAAATAAATAAAGTGTCAATAGAAAATTGTACTTAGTAGTCAGTATAAGCTTTTAATGATATAAGTTAGCATATGATAGAATACTGCATGATGACCTTTTGATGTGTTAGACTGTTGTTCACTACAAAAACTTGTTCTGTTCTCTTTCTTTGTTTCTTCCCACAGCGATAATAAGAGCTGAACCACTCTTATCTTCACTCCCTTCTGAATCCCACAACACACACATACACCTGCATACGCACATACATACGCACTAACATTCCTCTGTCTATGAACAGATGTATTCACTATTGTATTACTTTTGTATATAAATAAAGACCAGAGCAGAGCGCACTTCACAGGGCCCCCACTCTGATGTGAGCTCTCTGTGACCGCCCTTGCAAGTAAAAACTGCAGCGTGTGTGTCTCCACTCTCTGACACTCTCAGCTGAAGAAGTGTCATTTAGAATAAATCTCTTGACATAAAGCTACAATTGCATTTCCTTTTTTCTTTATGTTTTTAAAATTTATATCTGTTTTTTGTTTTTGCCCATATTACATTAGATACCGTCGTACTGCAGATCCAGCAGTGGAGGAGGGCAGGAAGTCAGCAGGTTGAAGAGCAAGTCCTTCTCAATGGAATTCCTTTAATGGGCAAAAGTCCAGAATTCAATGCAGTTATCAAAGCCGTATTAGATGACACACTCCTAACATCTCTTATCAGTTTCAACCAGACCTCTTCAATACGTAAGAAAATCAAATTGTCTTGTTTTACAACTGAACATTTGTGTAAGTGAGATTGTTGTCACCAGGGCCACAACCCATTAACTCTCAACAGGTAACCACACCATTCTTCGTTCTCGAGAATGCACATGGGAAGGGTCTAAGCTGCGCTGGGCAGATCGTGTATTTGCTGACAGCCAGTTGTACCTGACTCTCAACCAGAATGACATGTGGACAGCCCACGTACAGGAGGCGGTGGCCATCAAAGCGGTTTGGGACCAGGAAGTGCAGCAAACAAGAGCAGAGAGACTCCATCTGCAGGAGGGATGCGTCAAGCTGATGAAGCATTTGAACCTTTCTGAGAAACAGTCAGGTATATTTTACTTCAGGCTGTTTTCCTGCCTGCTTTAAGCGCTGCGGAACAAAATCAGTTCAATAAAGTGTTGAACTTAGAGAAACTTTTTTACTCCTGCTCCGACTGCCCTTTTTAAACTTGTCAGATTCTCCAGCAATAACTGTAATAACATTTTTATAAGCAACCCATAAGTATAATATGCAGTAATTCATGTCTGAATACAAAAATAACAAAATATTTTCAATGACATAAACTTGAATGATACACTGCTCTTCAAAGGCTCGAGCTGCCCCTCATTTATTGTTATATGTTTCTAGGAAAATGGGAAATAAGTGCAGTGACTTATGAAATGTACATTTCTACAAATCTGTGCACTTCTAACAAGCTTAAAAGCCAATATTTGGTATGACCACCTCTATTCTTCAAGATTGACTCCTTTGTTCACAGTGAGTCATTATCTGGAACAAACACTAAGCTGATAGCTTTAACTCCTTTGCAGTGATTACAGACCTAAAAAATGAACATTTAAGGACTTACATTTCCATCACAGTTGGGCAGACTTTGTTAAGAATAAGAAGACGACGTTACTTGGTCAACTTTGATTAGCCTGCTACTGTAGAAAACAATAAAGTTAGTTTAAATTTATCCTTACTGTGTCATATTTGATTTGAGGATATGCTGAAATTCCTTGTCCAGAAACAGGACATTTATTTATTTAATGCTAATCTTTTTAAAATGCAGAAAATGCGTAATAATGTGTCTCATAATCATTTCAGTTGTTTAGTTTTAAAAGCCTCTTTGAAAGTAGTAGTAAAAGAATGTAGTACAGTACTGTGCAAAAGTTTTGAGCCACCCCTCATTTATTTGAAGTAGGTGCAACGATTTATTCAAACATGTGTAAGTGTGCACGAAAAAAAAAAAAAGGCAAAACCAGTTTGTCCAAATGTAAGAAGCTTGAAAGTCAATATTTGGTATGACAACCTTTATTCTTCAACACGCGCTGAACTCTCTCAGGCAAGCTTTCCGGTCATTTCTTTAAGTAGTATTCAGGAATAGTTCTCTGGGCTTCTTCTAGTGCACCACTGTGGGTTTTTCTATATAGGTGTGTTTTTACTCCTTTGGAATCATTTTTAGGCTGGAAATGGAAACTGGTCTCATTAAGCTGCTTTTTAAGGGTTGGTGGCTCAAAATTTCTACATTTATAATTTCATCATTGTTGACAAGATCTCCAACACCACTTGTGGAAATACAACCCATAACCATGACAGAGCCTCAAGCATGTTTTACAAATACACACTCACTGAGACGGTACTATTTTATGTCTGTCATACTGTGTTGTCTTTTGCATTGTTCAGAATCAGCTAAAAAAAAAATGGGAACAGCTGCTTGTAACAAAGAGCCTAAAAGCACAATATAAAATTGGTTCTTTGCTAAGTTCGTTATAAGTGCTCTATAAGCAAACATAATACCGGTTTATTGTTTGAGGTAAGTTTATGCTTAAATGATTCATAAGTCAGTGTTACATGGCCTTATCAAACAATAAAAAAATACAACAGATTTGTCTGAAAATGGTCAAGCAGCCAATGTCCAAAGAAAAACTTTGAAAGTCTGGACTTGAACTGTTGTTAATGACCACTTTTAAAAAAAGACAAGAGTCTGGCTTGAAATACAAGATATAAACAAATAAGGGGCAGCTCAATACTTTTGCACAGTTATATATGACGCTAAAACAGAAAAATGGGCATGTACTTAAACAAAACAACTTTGTTTCATGCAGTTACAAGAGTTCACCTCCACATACAGGACATACGTGTTTTGGAGCGGAATTTTTTTTGTTGACTGTCGGGTTACAAATTTAACATATTTTCTTAGTTCCAGGAATTCTTCACCTTCATCTTCTGGTCCCACTCCTGGCGCTCATTATGTTTGGTGTACTAATTATGGTCAGCATCATTATCTACAAAATAAAAGGTGGGCATTGAGAATTTTTCTTTCTTTCCATTTAGATGTCAGCACATGAAGTTGTGCATCCTTTATTCACAGTTCACTGCTTAATGTAGCAACAAGATGCATGTTTAAGAGGTGACTGCAGTCCAGTGTTGCACATTGTCATTTAACAGAATGTGCTGACCTTTATCTCTGCCCTAACTTTAAACTGTCACATGATTTTAATGACTCTTATACCCAAGGAAAGTGTAAACTATGTTCCTGTGTTTTGTCTTTTTCACACTTGCTATGCAGGTTTCAGGCACCCTGGAGGTAAGAAAACTACAACTGTCATGTGTTCTCTTTATTTTCATGCATTTCTCTGCTCGGAGTCCTAGTGAAAGATTCAGAAAGTTAAATATTAAATGAAGTCAAACAGACTCCCTTTGCTTTTCAAAGGTGTTTGTGGCCCAGTCATGTGGTCTGTCTAAAATGACTGTAACTATAGTATCATTAAAAGTATCATTAGAGATTAAAACCACATATTCATGAACTCAGTAACATGTCACATACCATAATCTGTGTTTTTCTTTTCCCCACAGGTGTCATTGGCTCAATTGTCCATTACCACAGAGATATGAATGAAATGACTGAAAATGATCGGGAAATTGTGTAGACGTCTTCTGTTACAATACCTCACAACTGTAATAATACTAAAAAAACACTTGATATTTCCAGCATATTTCTGTATGAAAACTGATAGCGTAGCTCCATGAATATCAGCAGACCTTTGCGATGTGTAATTCAAGCTTTAGGTAACATTCCTGGCTCCAGTGAAACATAAGCTTTTGTTTTTTGCATTAAAATTGCACAGTACTCTGTTTTATGTAGAATATTTAAATGTTATGTTGTTTTGCTACTGAGAGACTGATCAAAGTGTCAAATCTGGGTTGTTTTGAACTAAAAATGTGACTGCAGCATCTTTACTTGAAAAGCTTTCAGTGTACTTGCACGTCTCTTTATACCAAACACTGTTGGGATTCCTTGGCCATGAGATTATTTAAGTAAATTACTTTTTTTATTTCCTACTGCTTTATTTAGTTATTTTTTTCTGTTGGCATGTCAGGTAAGAGGAGAGCAGAATAAAAGTATAATCTGGAATTCACATTAACCTGTGATGTCAGAGTTATCACTTTATTTAAAGTAAATCCTGATCATGTAAATCAGGGGTGTCCAACTCCGGGCCTCAAGGACCAGTGTCCCTGCAGGTTTTAGATGTGTCCTTGATCCAACACAGCTGATTTAAATGGCTTAATTACCTCCTCGATATGTCTTGAAGTTCTCCAAAGGCCTGGTAATGAACTAATCATTTGATTCAGGTATGGTGACCCAGGGTGATATCTAAAACTGTAGAGTTGGACACCCCCGATGTAAATCAATTGACCAAATGCCAAGCAAACAAGAAAATGACTTTAAATCTAAATGATAGTGCATAATAAACAATAAATATTTTATTTGTTCAATACTAAAGATGTTTGTTTGAGGTGCCTCCTTTAAGCTGTGGTCCAGACCTGTGTACAGGTGTGTCAAGGTGACTGAAAACCAACGTGTACACATCAGTCAAAGAGCAAAGACACAATATATTATCAGACTATGAGAAGATTTTTGCTTAATCACTCAGCAAATATTTATATTTAAACTCTCCCTGAAATTAATATTTACCAATATTAGATTCTTAAATAAAAAAAATAAAACCCAATATTTATTTATTTATTTTACTAGCCTTCAAATACAGAAAAATATACTTGATAGCGGTCTCGTGTTTTAAAGTAAAGCGTCTTACAGGTCTTTAGTTTTGTGTCGCTCTTTAAATTCATACAGCGCAGACCTAAACTACAGATAGAGGGCGACACCTTTAAGTGGAGAGGTTTCTTTTCATACGTTAAAGAAAGTATCATTGACCAATCACGTTAACGTATTCGTAAACGTCACCATAGCAATGCGCTGAGCTTACTGCAGCTTCTTGAACTAACCAATCGCATGAGCGCTCTGTGGCATTTAAACGTCGTGGCGTCATACGCACGAAATTCAAAATCGAGAGAGAGACAAGAGTTTGTGCTTCTCTGCATTTCACGTTTTCTCGACGAGGTGAGGTCATTGTGTTGATTTTGAAATTGCAGAAATATACTTTTAAATTCAATCACTAGTTTTAAGTTTGTTTTGTTTATACGTGAAATCATTTTTAATCGGTTAAGCGATGGTGCTAACGCGTTCTTTCATTGGATTCATGCTACACAATCGTTTAGCTTGGTCACGTTAAGCTAACGTTCAAAACAAGAATAGAAGCATAGCGAAGTTTTTCAATCGGACCTGACTTACTTTTTAAATAAAGACATTTTTTGACAGATGCTATCCTAGCATTAGTCTGAGCATCGTAGCTGTCAGTAAGCCTTTATACTGTTTCAAATCAGATACGGACTTACTGTTTATCTGTTGTGATGTCCAGGTCTATGAAAACGTTGATAAAATGGCGCAGTTTGGGTTTGAGAACGACATCCACAGTATCTTGAAGCTGGACATGCCGATCACAAACGCTCCCATGGCGAGGTGGCAGAGAAAGGCGAGCTCATCAAACACATCCGCCCTGAGCGGCTTGTCGCCGGGAAAGTCTGCTAATGTGTCCCTGAGCTCATCAAAAACACCAAGCAAAACGCCAGGTAGTGTATTTGTCTGCATTTATACTCGTATGTCTGGGAAAGCTTTGCAAATGTTAACCACTGGGAAGTTTTTTTTTTTTTTTTTTTTATTTATATTTTTTTTTATGGGTCATAGGCAAAAACAAGAAACAAACCCCATCCAAGATGGGGGGTGATCGTTTCATTCCCATCAGAAACAGCAAGCAAATGGATGTGGCAACTTTCCTGCTGACAAAGGAGAATGAGCCAGCGGACACAAACACATCAGTTACATCAGTAAGTTGTGTAACAAACACTTAAGTTTCTATTTGTACAAGTAGGATATCAATCAGTGTGGCTCCCTGTGTCTGAAGGAATCCCAGAAAGCGTGGTCTGTGTCACTGAATGGATACAACGTTGAAGATGCAAAGATCCTCCATCTTGGAGGGAAACCACTTAATGCACCAGAAGGTAGAAATATGTGCATTTTATAAATATCTGCTGTATTGAAGGCAATTCTTTTTATTCATTGTCGCTCTGTCTTGTTTACAGGCTACCAAAACAACCTAAAAGTCCTCTACACTCACACAGCAACCCCTGCCTCTATTAAAAAGTCCAGATACATATCTTCAACTCCTGACAGGATCTTGGATGCTCCTGATCTTAGAAATGATTTCTGTAAGTTGGGCACTTAAGAGGATTTTACATCTCTATACAATTGACTTTATTTAATTGCAATGAATCTTTAAATGATGCCACAAATTTACAGAAAGGCAGAGAATGGACGCTGATCAATAGATTCTAAAAGAGCAAATCTTGTATGTTTGGTTTGAAGTCCTTATTCGTGACTTGCATGCTGGAATATTTAAGTCAGACTTCTTACTAGGAAAGTTGGAGCAGCCCTCCAACCTCATAAGCTAAGATGGCAGTGCAAGTCATTTTTGTTTCCATTGTTGTCCATGACTGGCTGTATAAACGCTATCCAGATCGCGACAAGGCTCCGTCATGAATGCGCTGCAGCATTTAAGAGAGAGAGATCTCTATCTCAGAGCAACACCATTCCCAAGTTGTTTTCCTGTTTATATATGTTCCCGTTTAATAAATAGGAACCCAACTGAAATTCAGTGTTGCATAAACATCCTAGTTTAGTAAATTAAGAATACTTTAACATGTAATATTAATTTAGGCTTTTTTTTTTTTTTTTTCTCTCCCCCTCTAGATTTGAATCTACTTGATTGGAGCAGTAGAAATTTTCTCGCTGTTGCTCTTCATAACAGTGTTTACCTGTGGGATGCCACTCAAGGAGACATCATTCTTCTCATGAAGATGGAGCGTGAAGAGGACTACATCTGCTCCCTGTCCTGGACTAAAGAGGGAAGCTACCTAGCTGTTGGCACCAGTGACTGCAAGGTTCAGGTCCGTGTGGAGATCATCGTGCCACTTGAGTCCAAATGAATATGGGACATATCAGAACATGTGTTTTATATATATTTTTTTATAAATTGTATTGATTTCCATTTAGTTGTGGGATGTTGAAAATCAGAAGCGCTTGCGCAGCATGGCCAGCCACACAGCAAGGGTTGGAAGTCTGAGCTGGAATGACCATGTTGTCTCCAGGTAAAAATGTTTCTCCTACCAAAGACGGTGGTGATATCTCCCTGGTGTTTTCCATTTTTGCACTAAAGTGTGTGTTCTCCTTTCACCACCCCCTGCAGTGGCTCCAGATCTGGACACATCCACCACCATGATGTGAGGGTGGCAGACCATCACATCGGCACCCTGACTGCTCACGCACAGGAAGTGTGCGGCCTGAAGTGGTCCCCTGATGGGCGATACTTGGCTAGTGGAGGCAATGATAACTTGGTGTGCATATGGCCCCGTGCGCAGGGGGGCAGTGCTGGCAACGACAGCCAGCTGATCCGTTGCTGGAGCGAACATCAGGGAGCAGTCAAGGTCAAGCAGTCAAGCAAACAGAAGTTCAATATACTAATTTTCTCCTTTTCCGTTTCCTCTCCCTTCCTGCTCCTTGTGAAAATTTAATGAAGACTGAAGTTTAAATATTCTCGTTGCCACTTGTGTATGCCTTTCCATTGTTCTAGGCTCTGGCCTGGTGTCCATGGCAGCCCAATATCCTTGCATCTGGAGGTGGTACTAGCGACCGCCACATCCGTATCTGGAATGTAAACAGTGGCTCCTGTATCAGTTCGCTTGACACTCAGTCCCAGGTAACTGCATCCTTCCAGGGATGTCAAACTAATTTTACATTGTGGGCCACATACAGCTCACATTGTTCTGAAATGGCCCCGATCAGTAAAACTCAGTTTTCTGGCAGTGTACAGAAGTTTAAACATTTAATCTCTGAAATCTCTTAATATAGAATAAAATTTCAACAGCATTTCTCAGTTTTTCTATATTGTAAAATAAAGGTCTCGCCCAAAATTTCCACTTTTTGTTAATGCATAACAGATTTCAATAGTTGTAGAGGATTAAAATGAACATTTCTGTATTAATATTTAAGTGCGTATAGTATTGAGCTACTATAGTGTGGAATGAATGGCGATGTGGAAGGTCTTTATCAATAGGAAAAGCTGGTTCAAGTTCAAAATCATTTCTTTCACTTTCAAGAACTGTCCAGTGGGCCTAAATGGAGACTTTGCTTGGCCGGTTCTGGCCCTGCACCTGTTTGACATCCCTGTTCCACACAGTTCGGTTTTAATGGTCATTCCCACTAAAATGTGTTTGACTACATGTCTCATCCAATCCAACTTTTCAGATCTCATCCCTGGTGTTTGCACCCAACTACAAGGAGCTGGTCTCTGCTCATGGATATGCCCACAACAATGTTGTTGTCTGGAAATATCCCTCTCTCAGTAAAGTCGCAGAGCTCAATGGTAAACAAGTCCCGTCCACATAAAGGCACATCCAGTGAACTGAGAACCTGCTGTTCCTCCTTTCTCCTGGTATAATTTGTTTATTTTTCTTTAAGGCCATGACGACAGAGTTCTGAGTTTGACTCTCAGTCCGGACTGCTCTACTGTTGCTACTGTTGCTGCAGATGAGACCATTCGCCTGTGGAAGAGCTTCGAAATGGATCCCATTAAGAAGAAGGCTAAAGAGAGGATGGTGAAATCAACCAGCAGCGTCATTCATCAGTCCATCAGATAATTTTCTTCAATGAGATTTTACATCTGTTATGAGTTTGAGTTATTTGTGATATATATTTTTTTCTTAATTTATCCACAATAAAGGAAACCACCTGGTGTTGGTCTGTGATGCTCCAGTTGGTGGTTTAAAGTGTTAATGGCTGTGGGTGTGTGTGGTACTAGTGATTTTTGTCAGTCAGTTTTTAAAATGTATAGCCTAGGTTTCTTTTTTTTTTTTTTTTTTTTTTTTTTAAATCTGATGTTCTTATACCTGGGTTATAATAAACACTTTACCATATTGGCTTCCCTTTGTGTTGCTTCATGTTGCCAGGACCCGTTTAAAAGTTTACTGGTGTGTTGTTTTCAAATACATCCTGCTTATGATGTAGAACTAAATCTGCTGTTCATTGTCAGACTAGAGCTGGCTTTTGTTACATCACAAAAGTTGATCTATTATAACGGATCACTTAATCTGCTGTTATTCTGTAGTGTTGGTTGATTAAAATGCAACCAACTTTGTAGATGTGTCTCAAGTATCTAAGGCATTTCATTGAACTTTTTTTTTTTTCCCCACTTAATGTAAATACAAATGCCCAAATATTGCCACAAGGTGACTCACTCTGAATTCAGAACTGAGTGC
Organism: Haplochromis burtoni; assembly: GCF_018398535.1. Lineage (NCBI taxonomy): Eukaryota > Metazoa > Chordata > Actinopteri > Cichliformes > Cichlidae > Haplochromis > Haplochromis burtoni. The sequence continues at coordinate 1,429,357 of NW_024582364.1, read as the reverse complement.
TTGCATTTAAGTTAAAAGGAATGCTGATTGGGTTCACATGCAGAATTTCCTAAAAATATTTGTCATCATATTGCAAAAATAAGCTGGGTTTGTGTAGTTTATTACTTTTTTTTTTTTTAAATTAATTGATGTGCAACTGCTACGAGTACAGGGCCCTATTTCAGGAAGCCGGTTTAGTGCAAACTCTGAGTAAGTATACCCTGAGTTAACGAAAACTCTGGGTTTTCGGTTTCACAAAGCGAGTTTAGATTAATTCTGAGTGAGTTACTATGACGACTAGCAGGTTTACTTCAACTAACCCTGACCTTCTCCGCCTCTTTGTCGGAAACCTGACTGTAGGAAGTGTCAGACATGGCGTGCTCCTTCCTTGAAGAGCCAGTAGATGTTGAAGCCCAAATTCTCCGCAGAGCTCTCCGCCGGGAGAGAGTGATTAGAGCGCATTTTATCATTTCCTGATGATTTCCTGTGTGAACGTTACCGTTTTTCAGCACAATCTATAATTTATTTGAATAACATCCTCAGGCCTAATATTGCTCATGTGACACATCGCGGACATTCTCTCAGTTCTGTACATATTATTTGTATTGCACTTCGGTTTTTTGCAAACGGGAGCTTTCTGTATAATATTGGTGACGCTGAGCACGTTTCCAAGGCTACCGTCTGTCGGGCAGTCAGGAATGTTACAGTTGCACTGAAACGTCTCCTGTACTCGTTTGTGGTGTTCCCCGGTCATAGACCCACAAGATTTATCAAAGAGGGATGCCACAAAATTGCAGGTATCAGGATGAACAAAACTTAATTCATGATGTGGTGATACTTGAACTACTACTTAAATTTTACATTTATTTTCAGGGTTCCCAGGCGTGATTGGCTGTATAGATGGCACTCACATTCCAATCATTGCTCCTTCAGTAAATGAAGGAGACTATGTGAACAGGAAGTCTTTCCACAGCATTAATGTACAGGTACATAGTTCCCTGTAGCATTTCAAACTAACAAATTATTTCATTATAGTAATGGATGCTAATTTGTGTTCTCTGCACTGTGAAGATCATATGTGATGCTGCCAACATTATCACAAATGTGGAAGCCAACTGCTCAGCCTCTGTGAGTGGTGGTGGTGGAGGACCCCCACCTGTTTTTCGGGCCTCCGCTTTTTTTCTGTTGGCTATAACGGGTCACATTTGAGCATACAGAGTAAGCAAATATGTACTTGTAATGTGCTCAGATAATTTCAATAAGTGCTTACAGAGGGGAAATTAATGTAGCCTCTAACTGCAATTGATTTACATGGGACAAACAGACCAAGCACTATGGCTCATAATACAATTACACCTTACCTGTTTGGACTATATTTTTATATTTCATTTTTACTTGCTGCCAGGAACGTTTGGGGCCTGTTGGGTTGCACCTGGCTCACATCACATCACAAAATCAAATGTATAAAATAAAAAATAAAATAAAATATAATAAAATAACGTGTTAAATGGGTGGAAATCCCTAGATCAATGTTTAAATTAACACTCACGCATTGACTCTGTCGGCTATGTTTTGCCATGCATGCTCCCTTTCTTTTGCAGCTGAGGCTGTGTTACTTTTTTTCCGCGGAATTTGCATGTTATCGGCATATGCTGCCATCAGAATTTCGGCCTCAAGCGCTGTAAAATACATTGACCGCGCCTTCTTTCCCTCCGTCTCCATGGTGACTCGCTTAATCTGTGCTCCACTAATCAGGGCTTTATGTATCCTCGTGCGCGCGCTTAACTTGGGGTTAAAGCAACTCCGCGTTGACTGAACTAATTGTTATCAGCCTTTCTGAAACCGAATATTCCGAGTTGGACAGTTCGGGGTTACTCAACCCTGAGTATCGTTTTTCACTCTGAGTTTTCTAAACCGGCTTCCTGAAATAGGGCCCAGATTATGAAAGCTCATGTCTATAAATCATTGGCTTTTAGAAAGGTCCCATAATGTTATCTTTAATTGACCAAGAGTTAAAACCAGCATAAAAAGCCCAACCTCTGTTCCTCAGAGGGCAAATACACGTTAAAACGGGTCCCCAATCCCAGTCCATGAGGGCCGGTGTCCCTGCAGGTTTTAGATGTGTCCTTGATCCATCACAGCTGGATTGAAAAAAAAAAAATTAATAATAAAAGAAACAACGAGATTGATGGCTCTGCAGACGAAACACTTTCTCCTCTCTGATATATCAAGGTCCTCCAAGTCCACTTGCACAGCCAGACAGACTCACTACAAGCTCTGTGGTGGAGAAGTTACTTAGAGAAACAGTTTAAAAGGTCCCAATCCCAGTCCACGAGGGCCGGTGTCCCTGCAGGTTTTAGATGTGTCCTTGATCCATCACAGCTGATTTAAATGGATAAATTACCTTCTCAACATGTCTTGAAGTTCTCCAGAGGCCTGGTGATGAACTAATCATGTGATTCAGGTGTGTTTGACCCAGTGTGAGATCTAAAACCTGCAGGGACACCGGCCCTCGCGGGCTGGGATTGGGGACACCTGCGTTAGAGTAATCAATAGCAGCAAACATTGATGGGTTTCAGTATATTCAGACTTCTTTAGTTATAATTCAGAAACAACCAACAGCATAGAAAGCCTATTAACTTCAAGCACAGTGTGCAAAGAGAACAGACCATACAGAGTTGTAAAACAGACTGGATTAATACAGATGAACATGCACAGCAGTGTATGTGCACTTTAAAAACAACACAAAACTGTAATATACAGTATAACATTGCTCTCCCACAACTCTCAAAATTGAAATTTAGTTTAGGTGTAACACTTTTTGGTCAGTGCACACCATAACTGTTTTTCAAGTTACGCAGACCTTTAAATTTAGTTTTATTTCAAAGATAAATAAAAAATTCTTTTAAAAAACAAAAAACAAAAACAAAAAACCAACTTAAATATTTGACATTTACAGTGAAATTCTTTGTGGGGGGCTAACAGGTAATTGCAGTTATTTACATGTTCTAGTCTTGTGTGAAAACTTTGCCGTACTCCCAAGCAACAAAGCCCATGTTAGCAAAAACAGCAGTGTGGGTCGAGCCCGAGTCGAAGAATACTATCAGTGACAAAAATAAGCACCAATCTTCATACAGTATTCATCACAGTTACAACTTACAAACACAACGTGGGCAGGTAGAGATCACCATTCACACCCCAAGAACACTGGATGTGCTTTCACAAAAGACTAGATTTACAAAGAAACTACAGTTTAGATGAAGCATACTGAAATTGATGTCAGTCCAATATGCCAGTAGATATGAATGATGAATTTAATGGTGTTAATTCGAACTGACAGTCTGTGTGTCCTTCTCATTTTCCAGGCAGGGTCACAGAGTTAGACTTCCTTGACTTTGCCCATGAAGATTTTGCCGTTGGTGCAGTGGTGACTGTTGCCATTCTGAAGGTGCTTTCCGTTGGCCACCACAGTGAACGGTTCGCTGGTTGAGCCGTTCTGTTTCGACTTTTCGGGCGTGAGGGGAAGTCTGTTGCCTTTTATGTAGGCCTGCACCCAAAAGTGGGAGAACAGGAGAAAGAATAAGACCCCATACATCCAGATCAGGTGGATCCAAAAGGGGACTTGATAGTCACACTTTTCCATGAAGTAGTATTGGCTGATGTGAATGGAGACCAGAATGAACTGCGTCTGAAAAACAACCACCCCTCCCAAACATTAGTTTTTGTAAAACAGTTGAGCTGTAGGCAAAAATCAGATATGCCATTTATTTGAATTTTTTGCTGTGGAAAATGCAAAACAACGTACAAGCTGGATTGCAGTCATGTACTTCTTCCACCACAAGTATTTGTGGAAGCGAGGCCCTGCAGCAGAGAGTGCGTAGTAGGTGTACATGATAACATGGACTGTTGCATTCACCATGGCATGGAAGGTGCCCATTCCTCCAGCTTAAGAAGGGGGTAATAAAATATTATGTTAATGTAAGGATGCAACATCTCACAGAAAGGTTGTGCTGGTCTTGCACTGTCAAACAATGCGTTTACATGCATTTGTAAGCTCACCGGGTGTCAGGGTGACGCCCCACCACCACGTCCAGGGCATAAAGGAGTGATGGAAGACGTGAAGAAATGTGATCTGACCTTGTTTCTTTCTCAGCACAAAGAATACCTGCAAAAGCACACATGGGATCAGTCACGGTTAACTCATCAAAAGGCCAAAATAATAAGGGGAAGATTTAAAAAAAAAAAAAAAAAAAAAAGAAGGAAAATGCACCTACTGTGTCAAGAAGCTCAATGAATTTGGAGAAATAAAACAGCCAGGCCACCCAAATCATCTGTGGAAAGGAAGAGGGCTGTGATGTAAGATATCTGACACTCAATCAGAAATAAAGTAAATTACATTTAAAAGACCCCCCCCCAAATATATATATATATATTATTAGCTTGAGACAATGAAAGCTCCCCTGTAAAAATTTACTGACTTACCCTAAGAGCCTGTGGGCTGGTGGAGCGGTCAATAAGGTCGCATCTCCATGTGAAGGTGGTGGCCCATCCAGACATCATAAACTAAGTGTAACGAAAAAAAAAAAGAAAAAAAAAAGAAAAACCACACCAGCAGCTTTTAGCACTGACATCACACCTGTAGTAAAAGAGCGCAAACAAATACCTTTTCGTCTTACCTCATACACTATGTAGGCATTCAACAGAACCATGGAAACATTGTAGATTATCATGGCGGTGTTGAGGTGGAAAGGTTTGCGATTTGCCATCACGCGAGGCCCCACGTACACGGAGAAGGCAATGTAACCCAGGAGGATGGTCGTCATGTGCACGGGGCTCTGCATCAGAGGGTAATCTCTGACTCTGGCATCTGGAAAACGCATACAGGAAACACAGGCATGTTTTAGTCCTTGAGTCATGTTTCCATACTGGAATATCTGGGTGGGTCCACCGGCAGTTCAGGTCATACATACTTTTGTGCTGTTTCACACCTGATGATGATGACGAAATAAAATGTTCTGATTTGAGCAGATTGTAGGTGTGAAGAGAGAAATGAAGACACTTACCAGTTCTTGATTGTAGATAACTGTGGAACTCAACAACGCTTGTTATAGCCTCTTGCAGCATGGTGACTGCTTCCTCTTTACCCTTTCAAAACACCTGGAAAAAAACAACGAACAATACAAAAAGACAAAGAGTCAGAAAACAAGAGATAAAGCGGAGCTGAAAGAGGTTGGTTGGGCAGGTGAGCAATAATATGACTGCTCAACCTGCTGACTCAACGACTGAACAAACAGGAGACAGCTGGATGGCCTCAACAAACACCCCTGAGTGCCCTCGGCTCCAATTTTTCAAACAGATATACAAGGAAAAAATGAGAGCGAATTTAAGAACTTCTTTCACAGCTCAGACTTTTTAAAAAGAAAAAGTCCTTCATAGATATTTTGGGCAGAATTGTGAAACGCGATTTCAGATGACAGGTTTTAAACAATGAAATGCTCATTGGGACTAACAGAGCAAGTCAAACAGGTGAGGCAAAGAACTTGGCCCATGTGGCCAAATGAGTGAATGAAATATGAGCAGATCATGAAGCTCAGGTAGTAAAATTGTAGAACGAGACACGATCATTTATGTTGTTTTGAACTAGTTCAAGCTTGTTCTTCAGTTTTGACAAGAAGGTGAAAAGCTACAAGGTGTAACAAGTGACTCACCCTCTGAGCACTCCTGTATGCGAGGAAAGCAGCTCCTCAGCCACAGCCGGCAGCACTCAATCCAGTGAATTCAACAGATCTGCGACACCCGTGAGAGCGATCAGGCAGAAAAACCAGAAGCATGAAGGGATTTTCCGTGGGTTGCAGCCTCCAGCTGTCCTCTGATGTATGATATTTACACAATCACACAGAAAACAGTAGCTAAAATGCTTTAAGGAAAGACCGATAAAGAAACCGAGAGAGAGAGGGAGATGAGTAAAAGTGACAGAAGAGCTATGACAACTATGGGACTGGGCTCATTCAGCTCAATTTAAACCCCATGGCTCTACTTTGTAGTTTCACAACCACACCCTGTTTCAGTGCTTGGCTCCACCTCTCTGTCCACACTGAGACTGCCTGTGATTGGACTGCCTCATCAATAAGTGGTGAAGGCGATAGGGTGAAAGAGTTAAAGGCCCCCTGCATAAGACACCTACAGCCAAAGGCGACTACCTCCATTGTTACTTAATAAGTTCAGTAAAATGCAAGAAAACAAACAGAGTTATGTGAAAAAAGTGAACTGATATAAAAATACAGATTCCCAAATGCCATGAAATAAATAAAGTAAAGAAGTACATGAGGATAACGTAATAATGTTATCCTTCATACTTGATTTAGGTTAAAGGTTGCAAACCCACACAATACACTTACAAACCTAACGACACATTTGGATTTGCCCAACCCTTGCAGCTATTTGACAGGCCCTCTGGTGCCTCTGGTTTGACCTGTTCCCCAAGCACCGGCGATGCTGGGCGTGAGGCCTGGATAGTGTTAGAAATTTACTCGGCACCACAAGATTAGACGGAGAGGCAGGAATGAAAGGCATCCATGCACATGAAAGAGGGCAAGAAGGAAGCGGGGAGAGGCAATCAGTGCTGTCTGTTTACATATCGTATGACACTTTAACACTAAGTGCACTCAAGTGAAAGCATGAAAACATAAAGTGGAAAAAAAAAGTGAAATTCTTTTGGAAATGCAACGCATTGTGTCAGAAAGTAAAGACTTTCCAACATGGGCAGTTTTAGTTTCAGATAGAGCCCCTTAAAAACTCGACAGGTGACTTCCTGAATGTGCCATTCACATTCATGGCAGGCACCATATTGTAAGTGTAATATCCTGATCTTGTTAACATATTAACAGTTCAGTTTCACCCAGAGACAGGGCTCTTACAAAAGTGAAGGACTTCTTCTAAAAGCATGCTAAATTCATGGGCGCTGTCAGTTTCACATGCAGCCAGAACTCTATGCAATGACAATTATATGTTAAATCATCCATGCATTGGTGGAAATGTGACAAAACCTGAACTTAAAATGATCATCCAAACCAAGTCTAACTGTGCAGGGTGAGAGCAACATGTTGCTTATTGGAGTGTTTTTGCCCTTTTTAAGCATAAGCTGACATGAATGTGAGACTTGGTGTTTTTGTCTCCAGCGACGTGGTCAGCTGTTTTCCATTGCTGCCATATTCCTAAATAATACAGCACACTCCCTGTCCATCTTGGTCCTGTGACTGTTAAACACTGACTTTAGTTTATCGCATATGAGCTAACAAACCGGCAAACAAGCTGACATTCAGTCCCACTGCGCAGCGCAGATAATAGTTTCCCTCACTTTGCCAATTGTGGAAAATTAGGCAGGATGGACCTCATCTGGATGTGGAAAAATGAATGAATGGGTGTGGGGGGGATTCTTTAAATTCTCAGCTCTGTGCTTTATGTAATAGCAGTGAGGATTGCTTAAGAAATCATATGGTTGCCCATGCTCATACATTCTCTCTTCAGTGATTCTGTCATGTGTGGAAGCCGGCACTCCAGAGCAGTTTGTGCTGTTTGTGAAGAAACACAGTCGAGTTCACATGTGGTTAGCAGTGGCCGAGTTATGTAATTCATTACGTTTATGTATAAATACCCCAACATTGTCATTTTTAATCCATTGCTTGTTTGCAGCCCATCTAAACAAAACTGTAGAGACATTACCAAACACTGAAGCTGAAAGGCACTTTTCTTTTTCTTCTCCCCTCCCCATGCATGTGAAAATTCAGGTTTGTGATACTGATCATATGTGTGAAAAGGTTTTTTCTTTCTTATCACTGTTTTCTTACAATAAAATCACTTATCTGGCAACTGTTTTGCTAATAACTAAGACAGGTGCCTGTCTGCAATGGAAGATAACTGGAGTCTGAGATCTTAAGTAACATTTCAATGGCAAGTTTTAGGTGAGGAATTTCAAAAGCCTGACAAAACCTTTTAATATTGTGGGTATTCTAGAAAAATCCATTCAGTGCTATGAGTTCAAGCTTGGTTTTATTTATTAATTGTTTTGGATTTGTTCAGTTAATTTTGATCATGTAAACAGTATACAGGTTGTAATTTAGAAAAAAAAAAATACTATACAAAATACTGCAAAACACATTATAGTCTCACTTTACTTATTCTGATTCCCTTTACATATAGAAAAGTATTTAAGTTGGACTTTTAATAAGTTATTGCAGGTGTCTGACCCTATAAATGTATTTATTTATTTTTTTATTTTTGATCATGCATTTAAATGTTAAAGCCTTGAAAACTACTTTATTGTGCAAAACTGACTGAACCAAGAAGCCACACCGAAAATCTTTTGAGATCATATGTTCCCATTCACCTGAGTTTGGACAAGTAAGTGCACTCCCAGTGAAAACAATGACTTAACTTTATAATGCTTCATCTAATCCTTATGTGAATAAAGCCTGCATCAGCAGCAATCAACATGCCAAGAGAGGTAAACACTCTTTCAGGGAATCACCATGCAGAAGTCTAATCTGTTTGCAGATTATTAGCTTGGTTTTGAGGAGGAACGGCCATCATTCGTCACTCCTAATTTCTTTTTTTTTTTTGTCTAAAGGGGGGTAAAAGTGCAAGTGGTGTGTGATTACTTTCTGAGTTACAGAAGAAGAAGAAATTCAAAATATGTGTGTGTTGTACATTTATGACCGTGCGTTTGTCTTCCTGAAACTTTAGTTTTCAATCCCTTCTGCTGAAGACCTAAAGGACAAGATGTTTCTTTTTTCCACAAGAGTATAGAATAACAAATAAATTACATAATGTGCAGCAAGAAGTTATTCAGACTGACTATGTGTCAGAGCTGTATCAAACTAAAAAAAAAGGTCCCTAAGTTGCTTTTTGTCTGTCAAGTGTCAAGTTTTGCAATTCTGTTTTTGGCATTAAAAAATGTTTTCTGTTTATTTTTTGCATCACTTTGGTTCTCGTGGGATTTTATTTCACTCCGAGGTCTTTCTCTAATCTTTCTGTCTAGACAAACACAGTGACACAATGTTCCTTTGGCCTCTGAGCATTTAGTCCTCATGTCTGGAATATTTATACTGTCAGAGTTTAACTTGGCAGATGTTACATAAACATTAAGCATGTGTAGTGTGATCATCTGAGGCATGGTGTCCTTGTTTGAGCAGGAGCTCATTTGCAATCCTCTGCTGAGATTTGACTTTGCAAATCATCTTTCTGTGCATTTAGCTTACAATAAAAAATAATAAAATCTTTCTCTTTATTCGGTTCATTTATAGGGATTAAAAGAAAAAGGAAATGTGAAAGGATGTAGGTTAAAACTACTAAAGAGAAAAAGCAAGGATACAAGAAACCGTTCATAGTTTCACATCCAGCTATAGTTTAACCTTTTATAACCAGAGCATCTTCACACTAACATTTATCACAATACTGAATTTTTGTATTTGTTTTTTTACAACTTTTTTTTTAACAGTTTCAGTTTGCTACACTTAAAAGTTTTCCAGTTTTCTCTTGAGTTCCTGTGTCCAAATTGTTTGAATCCGTGTTTGCACTAATTGCTGTTTTGCTTTTATGTAATTCTCAGTTGTGGATATTTTAAGAGGATATTTGGCTCAGGTCTTCAAAACACAGGAGAAACAGGAGAAACAGCAACACTGCAGGGAAATTAATGAAGCCAGCTCAAAAATTTCCTTTGGATCAGTTTTTATGATTTAAAACACACGAGCAATTTAAAAGCAAAGTAGCAAATCACAGTTTTTCTTTTCTCTTTTTTGAGGATGACTGTTTGAAATGAAATAACAAAATATTTAATTTAATATACTTTAAAAAACAGTCTTTTCAAATAAAAAAACTTACATTTAACCAATGCCTTTCACCTGTTATTTTTCATATAGTTTACATTGTAATATTTATTCCTACTTAGATCACTTGTTTTCTAAAAAGCCAAACAAACTAAATAATAAAAGCCACACACACACATTTTCATATCTTAGTGAGGACATTGCTTTCCTTAGCCCCTAACCAAAACCGCAACCATCAGAAATGAATACCTAACCCTAACCTTTACCCTGACCATAACCCAATTGTAACCCTAACCCTAAAAAAAACAATTTTTGAGCCTCAAAAACGCTTTCAAATTTGTGAGTACCGGCATTATGTCCCCAGAAGTGACTGTTGTCCCCACAAGTATAATGGGATACTAATTTTTGGTCCTCAAAAAGATGTTTAAACAAGTACATCCACACACACACAGCAGAAAACAACAACAACAAAAAATATCTGGTCTTCTTTGACTGAATAGATGACAGAAAATATAAAGACATTAAGAGTTTTTCCTTTTGTGTTCCATGACTGTAGCAAATATTTCTTTGTATTTGTACTAAGTATGACAGTGCAATGACAATAAAGAGTTATCCTATCTTATCTCATTATCTTAGATAGATAAATAAATAAAAAGATCAGGATGCAATGCAGTAAATCTACATAGATATTACCAAACAACACCCACGAGCAGAGCGGGACATCTAGCGGCGTGAAGGAGCTCTGCAGGGGATTGACAGTGGCACAATTCTGGCTTCAGTTACATAAACTTTGGCAGGTGATCGTCTCCTGAGTCACACCTGTGCTCAAATCACAGCATAATGGTGATTTGGATCAGTGTGTTGAAGGCTGAATATTAGAAGAAATTCAAACGAACTGGCTATTCTATTAAAGCCGAGCTAATCGCCCCTCAGATTTGTGAATGAAAGTAGTTACAGTTGAATTGTCTCCCTCTGTCCGCCGGGGTGAGAAGCTGCTTGTGGTGGGAGGGAGGCGGCGGCTGTCAAACTCCTTATCCGGGCTTTTCCCGGCTCTGAAACGAGCACACCCACCGCGCGCCAATGGCAAGGTGGAACAACAGGTAGGCGTCCTCCACCCGCCTCCCTCCCTCCCCTCCGTCGGTGCGTCTCGGAGAAGCAAGTGGACCCACTATCCGCTGCGTGGAAAAGAGAGCAGAACTTCGCCCGTTGTTTGCTTGATTGTCTGGGCCGGTTTGTCTGCACAGTGGAGGAGTTTTTATGCGCTTGCTCTGACAGTCCAGCTTTGTTTGAAAGCCCTCAGAGATTCGCTCTGAAACGTCTACTAATTAATAAATCGGATAAATCGCGTTTGCGACATCAGGCGCGGGTGTTTGTCATCATGTGGATATGCTGATGGTAAGCGTGGTCTTTTTCTCGCGTGTTAAAGCGGTTCAGGGATTTAAAATTAGGGTTAAGTTGTGACTGCAGTGAAAAAAGCTCGATGGGTTTGTGTGTGTGTGTGTGTGTGTGTGTGTGTGTGTGTGTGTGTGTGTGTGTGTGTTATATTGAGACTGGGAAACAAAATATTTCCTCAGTCATTTTGTGGTATCGCCGTTTGTTGTTGCATAATCCAAGAAGTGTAGCAATAAGTTGACTATCCCACCATGTGACTCACAACAATAACGCCTCCATCATATTCTTATGTAAGTTTCTGCTCCCGTTTTAGAATCCAAATGTCTTTATACACTCACCCACCATTCTTGTGAATTAAAAAAAAAAAGTGTGTAGTAGCAGCAGGGATTTTTAATCACCTGCTTCGTTTTCCTCTTATCTGACCTCTTTTCATCTACTCCTATTCCTCACAGCTGCCATATTATCTTCACCACTGAACTCTGAGCTGATTGAAAGAGGTCAGAGGCTCTCTGACTTACAGATCCCCCTCACCCTGCATGAGGACATGGAGGTCCTGCGCAGGTCTTCAGTGTTTGCTGCAGAGGTCCTGGATGTGTTTGACCGATCACTGACCGAGAAGGAGCTGGTGACCCAGTCTAAGGCGCTGTGCAGAGACTACATCTTGTCGAGGCTCAACCAAAACGGGTTGGGATGGTCTAAAACTGAACTCCATTTTTCTCCCTCAAACGCAGCGCTGGCTGAAGTGTCTATGGTGCTTCTCTGTCTTGGTAAGTTTCCATAAATGCCACCTTATCGATGACCTCTGAACCATGATTGCCTTGCTTCATTATTAGTGCTGTCATGAAAATAGCATGACATAAAAAAAGGATAATGGGTATCTTTGGGATGTTTTTTCTTCTTCTTGTCCAACAACCATACTTAAAATGAAAGGAAATGTTGTGTTTAAGCATCTCAGAAATGATTGACATTACATTTCATGCATTTGCAATCTAACATGCATTCCATTTTCACGATCTGCCGATTAGCTGCTCAACTAATTGATTATTTGTTTGGCCCATAAAATGTCAGAAAGTAGCAACGGCTGTATTGAATTTACACCTGCTTTCAGAGAATGGTAAAGAAACCAGAAAATTGCGAATGATTAGAGACTGAATTTGCTGATCACCTACATTATGATCCTGTGTCTGGAGTATTTGCTACATTTGCAATATATTAAAGCAACACATTAGGCTTATACTCCACATGTCTGTACAGCCTGTACTGAGCATTTGAAGCTCTGATGAGCTCAGACCAAATGATGAGTCGAGGATTATATCTGCATGTGTGAGAACAGCTTGAACCAAAACCAGGCAGCAGCGGTCCAGCCCTCCTCTTCACATCTATCTTTTCTCAGCACACGGGTATCTGAGGGAACTCTTGTCACGTGAAATGTTTGAATTCAATATTCAAGCAGGTTAAAATGTGTGACGTGGTACACGTTCACCTGTTTTTAATCTCCTTCGCTCAGATTCACTTCCTAACAGACTTTTCTCCTTTTCTTTTTTTTTTCTGCTCTCCCTCTGTTACCTAGGCGATGAGCTGGAGTGTATACAGCCCAGTTTGTACAGGAACGTGGCACGGCAGCTCAACATTTCTGTTGCCATGGAGAACATGGTTTCGGATGCCTTCATCGGTGTAGCAACAGAGATTTTCTCAGCAGGTACAAGGCTGTTATGAAGCTCAGTGTTGATGATGATGATGCATCGCAGTAGAAATTAAAAGAGCACAGGAAGTGACCTTCACTGCTGACTGCTTATAGAGGCGCTGACTGCTTATGGAGGCACTGACTGTGAACCTCTGCAGCTTTCACCAGGCTCATTCGGCTCAGAGTGAGTGGGTGCGAATCAGATGTAGGTGGAGTGAGACTCCATCTGAAACACATAATTAGTCCTACATCCAAGTTTCTATGTTTAGACATTAGTTTACTAAATTGAGCCCAAGTTTGGGATGTGGATGCTGAACATAAAAGGGCTTCTTGGTAGCGTTGTCGTGTCTTGCTAAGAGAACTCAAACATTTTTCTTTAATTAATATAGAGTAGTCCTGTGACAGATTGGCGACCTGCACAGGGTGTAAGCCATCATGTCCAATCTTGGGCCTCTCAAAACGATGCACAGGAAGGAAAATTAATGCAGAGCGGCAGGGGATAATGGTGTTGCCTAAGAAAAGATTTTGGATTCTCTAGTTGATTTTTGGCTTTTCTGAGTTTTGATCTTCCTGAGCCTACATGTTCTTAGGTTATCTTTGAGTTTTCCTCCATGTTGCTTCTGCTTTCTTTCTGTAACCCTAAAATGTGTATGTTACGTTAGGGGTAGCTTGCTTCTCGCCCGCTGTCAGCCGGGACAGGCTTGAGTCTGGTTGGATGGGCATTTAAGAAAATAGAATGAAGGCCGGATGGCTGTATGAGGTTGAATTGTAGTCACTGTTAGTCTACGAAAGCTAGCTGCTAACTCCATAGTGTGCTAACGAAGACTGTTCAAAATCTAGGAGACACAAATCCCTGGGTGAGTTCCTTCAGGATAGTTATCAAGTGTAGATGTAGGTGTGCTGATCTGTCCGCTGTGGTGAACTCTTCCAAATAAGGCTAAAGCTGAAAGAAGAATCATTTAGCCAATTATAAGATATGTAACATAATTCTGATGCTTAATTTTGTCTGCATTTTCTTGATTTTTTTTTTTTTGTTCTTAAATTTTGCACTGATACAGAAGCAACTGCTGTTGTGCACAAAGAAAATCACGATCTCCAGCTGTGCTCTTTGGTGTGATTTTTTTTTTTTTTTTTTTTTTTTTTTTTTTTAAAACTAGTGTAAAGTCTTTGTGTAAATAGTTCAGGTGTTGTTTTTGGCAAATAATTCATCTGGTTGTTGTTGTTGTTATTATTGTTGTTATTATTATTGTTGTTATTATTATTACATCCAGTCTAACATAGACACAGCCTTACTTTAATACCCTTATGTAAAAATTTGCAGGCTACACCAGTGGAGTTCTGGGATGATACCAGCCATAATTTTTTTTTTTTTATCATCAACAATTTTTATTTATTTCATTTTAAACTTCAATAGAGAACTTAAATGCATAAATAAATAATTTAAAAAACAAAACAAAACAAACAAAAAACAACAAACCAAACAAACAAAAAAAACAAAAAAAAACAAAAAAGTTATCCTATTCTTTCTTCGCACACCAATCCCCACACCACCACTCTGTCATTACTCCTCTGTTCTTCAAGTTACAGAAAGCCAGCTTGTGAAGATGGACCAAATACAATCATATTGATGCAATTTATCTAATAAACCATAAGTCACTTTTTCTTAAGATGCCAACTTGGCCATTGTCTTTAGCCACTCTTCATAGGGAGGGGGTTCTTTTTCCGTCAATGTCTTAGCAGGACCTGTTTGGCGTAGTAAGAGCCAGAATAATCCATCTTTTTGTATAACTGGAAAAATCTCCATCAGAAAGTTCTGTGGTTATACCAAGTATGGACAGTTTTGGTGAGATACCAAATCTCCTTTTCAAAACACTGAAAATTACCTCCATTATGTTTTCCCACCAATCCCGAAGTGGCAAACAGCTCCATGAGATATGTAAAATTAAAGCGTTTTGACCATCACATCTCCAACATTCGTCCGTAGGGGCCAGGTTCCATTTATACAATTATTGCGGTGTTCAATGCCACCTATGGATTATCTTAAATTGAATAAATCTACTGCCTGTTTCTTTATACATAGTATTAACATTTTGAAAACATGAATCCCATTCAACTGAAGATATGTCCAATGCCATGTCCTGGGCCCAGTAGCCCTTAACTTTAAGGAGAGGGTCAGCTGACCGTTCTTGCAATAAATGATAAATCTTAGAAGTGATACCTTTACCCAAGGATGATCTTGAGAGCACGACTTCCACAGGGCTGCCCACAGGACAACTCAAGGGGGTTCCCAGCCACTTTGATAATGAACTATGTATTTGAGCTTATCTTCAGAATTGATTACACTGCAACTTATATAACTCCACAATTTTATCAAAGCTTAAAAAACATTTGGTCCCACAGTCAAATAAATCTGATACATAAATGATGCCTGCCTTACGCTGCTGTAACCAGTCAACCGATGTCCCTTCAATTAAAATTCTTTTATTCCCCCATAAGGTTGCCGAAGGAGTTTTAATAAAGTCCCAGCGACCCGGCCTATGTAATTTACACCAAAATGTCTTCGCATTTGCAATTATAGGATGGGTAAGTTTATGACTGGTATCAAACAGCTCCCTCCAAGGAGAAATACCGCCATTAACTTCTGTCTCTATATGGGACCAAGTGGGTTTAACTGGTGCAGTAGGTAACCAAGCTCTAAGTTGTTTCACATTCATCACCCAATAATACCATTCGAAATTAAGCAATGAAAAACCTCCTTGTTTTGCACTCGCTTGAAGTTTCTTAATACTTAAACGATGTGGTGAGCTACCCCAAAGAAACTGCTGGATCAAAAAGTCTAGATCTTTGAAATACTTATCTGGAATGTGTAATGGAATATTGGATAAAATATAAAAGATCATGGGTGCAGTCATCATCTTAATACAGCTAATTTTACCCCATATTGTGAGACGTACGCCTGGACCATCTACCAAATTCCATTTTTATTCTTTCAAACATTGGCTCCATATTTGGTCGAACCATCTTAGTGTAATCCGAGGTAATTTGTATCCCCAAATACCTCAAACCATTCACGGACCACCGAAACTCCCACTGTTTAAATAAAGTATGAGGGCAGTGTCCTGACATAGGCATTGCCTCTGATTTATCCCAGTTGACATGATACCCTGAAAGCAGCGTAAAGCTTTCTATACATTCTAATAGGACTGGAATAGACTTCCCAGGCTGTGCCATAAGTAACTACATATCATCTGCATATAATAGAAGCTTATGTTGATTATTATCCATCAAAATTCCAAATATATTTACATTATTTCTCTGTTTTTGTGCCAAAGGCTCTATAGCAATAACAAAAAGCCCGGGGCTAAGGGGACAGCCTTGTCTTGTGGATCTCTGTAAATGAAATAGATCTGATATGAGCCCATTCGTCAATACTCGCGCTGAAGGCGAATCATATAATATCTTTATCAACCTAATAAAATTGTCACCAAAACCAAACTTTTCTAATGTCTTAAACAGATAATCCCACTCAACACAGTCAAAAGCTTTAGCAGCATCCAGCGATAGGGCCACTGTTGGATATACTGAATCATAAACATAATTTTGCAAATTAACCAGCCGCCTAATATTATCTGAACCATAGCGGTTTGGAACAAAACCAGATTGGTCTGCATGTATTATTTTTGCTATTACTACTTTTAATCAACCCGCTAAGACCTTTGCCAAGATTTTTTGGTCAGAATTAAGCAAAGATATGGGGCGTTAACCACTTGGGTCTAAAGGGTGTTTCCCAGTTTTAGGAATAAAGGTTATAAGTCCAGAGTGCATTGACTGAGGTAATGAGATACCGGCCAGAATTTTTAAAATAAGTTGGCCAATAGGTGAAAATATTTTTGTTGTTTTTGTTATTTTAATTTGTGTTTATTTACTCTTTTTCCGATAAGATCTAGAGTTTTGTTTGTTTTGTTTTTTAAAAAAAGTGAACTTTGGAATAACTAACAAAGACTCAAAGTTAATGAGCTGGGAACAGATAAAAATCCTCTGCTTCCTCTGCTAAATGTCATCCTGTCTCAGTCTATGCTCATGTAGCTTAGCAACATCTTCTTCCTTGCACCTATTCTTCTTCTTGCTCTTCCTGTGGAGGCTCCACAGCAGGTCATCTCCATCTCACCCTATCCCTAGCATCCTCCTCTGTCACAGTCTCTCCCATATTAAGTCATGTAAATAACACTGTGCCATCCGTGAAACTTCTCTGCGGTCTTGCCCTTTTCCTCCTGCCTGGCAGCTCCATGTTCAACACCCTTTGCCCGGTATATCCACTATCCTTCCTCTGCATGTGTCCAAGGTTGTCACCAAACTGCTCTGCCTCAGCTGTCCCTTTCTGATGTACTTGCTTATTTAATAAAAACATATGGTCAGCTATTCCTGTGGTTCATTAGATTAAAACCAAGGAGAAGATGGCTTAGGACAACAGCAGCTGTCTCTGGCTTGAATGTGGAATTTCTTACTTGATTCACGGTTGTTACCTCTGGATAAACAGCCCAAGTGGTTCTTCCTGTTATTCCTGGCTAGGAGTGATTTGTGCTAATCTAGTGACAACAGAACAAATGTGTCAAAAAGCCTGTTGGTTAAATTCTAGTTGAGTCTATTTGGGTGAAGTCGATCATGCTGGTCTTGGTCTTGTGCCTTTTTTTTAAAAATTTTTTTATTTAAAGTTGTCTTGACAACAGATCTGTTTTGTAAACCGTCCAAAGAAGGAAAGACTTTTTGAAGGATCCAAATAAAGAGTGACTTTATGTCCTCTGTATGCGCCTCGGGAATAGATTAGAGAGTCTGGTAAAACTTTGACGCGGGACCAGGAAAGATCAAACACAGACTTGGTTAATGACATTTTCATGCTTGTGTTCTGGATAAATGTCTGCTCTTTTTGACGTCACGAGGGTATCGTTTTTAGAAACGGCGTGGGATTCCTCCTCAAGAACAACAAACTGGTGAACCCAGGCAGCCCCAGCCCTCTGGGACGGGTTGGAACTTGACTATAAATAAAGAAAAAAGGCATGTGTGTTTTTCCTGCAGTCTCGAGATTGTTTTAAAACCACCCTTTAAGCTTTTAGTTAGTCATTACTTTGTGGTGGACATAAAGGAATGACATTTATATGTCATCTGTGGATCATATCTACATATCTTCCTTTGGAAACAGTCATCTGTTCTGTGGTCGCCTTCAGTAAAATCAACACGGCTCATCTCTCCTCCATCCATCTTCACCTGCCTCCCACTTCTGTTCTTTCTCTTTCCGCCCTCCTCTCCTCCAGCTTTATCCCCAGCAATCTTGTCTCTATTCTTGGCCCGCTTCTCAGTAGGGAGGGAGACATGACGTGCTCTGACAGCTTCCACGGACAGTTATCTCATTTAAGCTCTATCCTTTAATAGCCACACTCAGAGGCTGTGGCTCAGCTCTAAGGAGCAACCATGACAATGCAAGCAGGGCTAAAGGGGGCCAATGCCATTAAGCCCTGCACTGCATCAATGACGTTCGTTATAACAATCCCTTGTTGCACTGGAAACTTTGCCTGGAGTGGCCGGATGCCGTCATTTATCATATTGGACTGTTTTGAGGTCGGTGCCTCTTGGGTAACGGGACAAATACTTGGTCTTTTTCAGCTCCGCTGCTTCTGCTCCATTCACAGTTCAGTTTTGAACCTGTTGACCTTCCCGTATCTGAAACTGCGTCAGTGGCAGTGCAGTCTAAACCTGTTTATTTTACAGCCTGGCGTGGCCTTATCGATAGCATTAACACCAGTTTGTTGACTTTCATATTTACAAGGTGCACCAACTGCCCTCTGTGCTTCCTGTCAGGTCACAGAATATGAGGCTGGAAAGCGATGGGTGTTGCTTTGTGTGGGAGGGGATGTTTATAGTGGGGTAAAGATGGCAGTTTGATTTTCGGTGGCTGCAGATAAACAAAATCCAGATCAGCTTGAACTGTGGAAGCACAGATACACAGATATAGAATAATTAAACATAATCCACTGGTGTCTGTTTTTTCCTGTAGGCATAACATGGGGTAAGGTGGTGTCCATGTTTGCGGTAGCTGGAGCCCTGGCAGTGGACTGTGTCAGACAAGGCCATCCGGCTACAGTGCACATCTTAGTGGACAGTCTGGGACAGTTTGTCCGCAAATTCCTGGTTCCCTGGCTGAAGCGACGGGGAGGATGGGTAAGTTTCTGCCTCAGCAAAATTTTGGGCAAACATGAAATGCATAAAAAGTTGACATTTGAGATACAACAGCGATTTGCATTTGCTAGTTTTGTGTGTGTGTGCAGGGGTGGGGTGGGGATTTGAATTTGATGCACTGCTTTGTGCATGACAAACATGCTGATTGTGCATGAAGCTCGGTCAGCTTTCAGTCGTCTTTCAGCAGTCTGAGATACGGGGATGTTATTTGCTTACTCTGGCTTCCTGCTGGATGATTTGATGAAAAGTTTCTGCTGTAAAGTGGATCATTCTCATGCTTGATTTAAATAATATTCAAACTCTGTTTTATTTTACTTTAGTGTATGTGTGTCTGTGCATCTTCCGAGTCAGACAGTATTTTTACTTTTAGTGGACTGACAAAAGAGACAACAGATTGCAATAAGAAATGGCACTAGTAAAAAGGCATTATGACATTTAACTCATTCGATTTCCTCAGTAACATTAATTTTACAACTTCTTTCTTTCAGACTCACAAATTCAGGTAGAAAACAAAAACTGTAATACTAGTGACATCTATAGACTAGAATTAAAATACTGAGATCCTCACATACTGGGGAAAATAAAATATGAAATTTCATTTAAACAGTTAATTTTATTTGTAACAATAGAATGCAACTTTATTTGTATAGTACATTTAAAACCGAAGGTACACCAAAGTGCTTCACAACAAGGTTAAAACATAAGATATAAGATAAAAGGCTCTAAGAGAGTACCCCCCCAAAAAAAAAAAAAGTACAGACAAAATAAGAAATAAAACATTAGAGCATAGTTTAGAAGATAAAATTACTGGGTATTCATAAATATAAGGTGGGGGTATTTATACAGTGGAACATTAGTAGAAGATAAATAACATAAGGGTAAATATAGGGAATGTGCACTAACTAACTGAAAACGCTCGGTCAAACAGTTTTTAACTGAGATTTAAATGAATAGATGGAATCAGAGGCGCGGATAGCAGCAGGAAGATTGTTCCAGAGGCTCGGGGCTGCCAGGGCAAAAGCACGGTCACCTCTGGTCTTTAGTCGGGATCTAGGCTGCACTAAGAGTAATTGTCCTGATGATCTTAGAGCTCTCCTAGGGGTATATGGACTAAGGAGTTCAATGAGGTAGCACGGCGCAGCATTGTTTATGATTTTAAAGGTAATTCCAATAACTGCAATTTAATCACACATTAAGTGTGATTTTTTAAGTGCTAAAAACTCTGTTCTTCTCTAAAATGCATCTAGTCTGCTCTTTTCCAGCTCCTATGTCTATTCGTGGACTGTACCAGGGTAGTTTTGCATGATTCACAGTTCAAAAATAATCCTTACTGACCTTAGATCAGTCCTCGTAGTAGCTCCTCAGTCCGCCGGCTATCTAATTCTCTTTCTTTCTTATGATTGGCTGTTCCCAATTGTGACTAGCCAGAGCTGATGCAAAAGTCTGCTATCAGTGACATCATACAGATTCAAGAGTAGGAAAAAAAAACCCCTCATCTGAAATGGAGTGTGCAAAGCATCTGATGCTTTTTGGCTCAAAGGAATTACTTGCACAAACACCTCCTGTTCAATATGAGTGTCCACCATTGCTGCAGTGCATTCTGAAAGTGTATGTGTAAAATTTTTTATATATCAGAAAATAAATGGAAGCACAAAGTTTCCCTTTTAATATTTAAACTTCAAGAAATTTAACAAGTTTGTTTGTTTTTAAATATCCCTTTTATCTCATTTTGTTAAGGTGGAGATCACAAAATGTGTGGTGAAAAAGGATTTTTCTCCTGAAGAAAACTGGCTGTCCTCTGCCTTTGAGTCCCTCAAGTGCTTCCTCACGACGATGTATGTCTACATCATGAAGGAGCCGTGAACGAACAGCGTGTGGGAGGTGGGATGGTGGGGGTGTCATGTGTGGGATTAAAATCTCAGACTTGTCAATAAAAAGCTGGAGTGGAGAGGGTCGCTGTGATTGATGGGGATTGAGCCTGCCGGTAGATTTCAGTTGCTGTGTATGGCCATCAGCAAATGTTTGACCAACAAATGTTTGTGTTCTCTTAGTGTCGGCTGAGCCCGTGAAGTGGTTACCCTTCATCCAAAGAGTAGTCACCGTGACATTTAAGAGCATATCACTCCGCCTCTATGTATTGTCTTACTGCTTTAACCAGTGTAGTAAGCAAGGCTTCTCCAGTGTTGTAACGTGAGGCTGTTCATACTCCAGAGACAAACACTCAGACATTTTAATGTGGTGTTTCTCAGAATATTCACACTTAAAGAGGCGAAAACTGTGTTTGTGATGAAACTGACGCTCAGCTGGCTGGGTCCTGTTGTGAGGTTTGAGTCTGGAAAAAGTGAGTTCACGCCTCAAGAGTAATGTCAGGTGGATTCAACTGTTTACACTTCATGGAGCAACTCTATTGTACTTCACCAAAGCACAAAGAGTCTCTTTACAAATATGATCCATTTAAAAATAACGAAGAGAAACGTTGGATCTCATTGCGCTCATTTTTGGCCAAAGAACTCGAGGAATGGTAATATATATATATATATATATACTGAATGTGCATATTTTTGTGGACACTGATTTCCTTTTAGATTTGTAAATAGTCTATTTATGATTTTATTTTTTTATTTAATGACTTGTATTTCAAACCACTGCAGTATGAGGACGCCACTACAGCAGCTGTTTAGGATGATTGTGTGTGATGGGTGTCACTTTAAGTGTGAACTTATAAATGTGTCTAAAAGTTTTTATGAAACCTATAATAAACTTCAACCTTCACAGACGGGACTTTTGTGATGCTTTTGTTATAACAGGCTCATCCTTACCCTTGCTGTGAGGAATTAGAGGTGGTAAAGAACAGCCCTGTAGGGTGACGAGGTGAGGGTGTTTATTGCTGCCTGGGTCATTGAGGAAGAGCTGGATTTGGTTAAAAAGAAGCGGCTTAGATAATTTTGAAAACCTGAGGCAGACAACTGGTGGAAAAAGTGTTTACAGGACCCCTTTGTTGCAGGGAATTAGTCGCTTCCTTTACCCAATTTGTCCCTCTTCTTACAAAGGCAAGAAAACGGAGCGAAAAATAGAATTTTACACGAGGATTTATAATATCATGCAACTAAAGACATCAGAGCTTTAACTGTTCCTCAAGGTGCTCCACAATCTTAGCTCTGTGTTTACATTATATGGCGCTTTCTATTTAAAAACCATGGCTGTAACCGTCATGTGTCAGCCTGCAGTGTCTTCTCGTTTCCAGCGCCGATGTTGTGTGTTGCAGTGCATTAACACACGCTAATCAGATTTGTATCATCCATCAGGACAGAAACGCATTAATAGACTCAAACAAGCAAAGACAAAATGAGTAATTTAATTTATCCAGCACACGAACAGTGAAGCTGCCCCCTCGCAGACATGGATGTCTGTGAGCACATATGTGAAAACAGTGGCCTTAAATAGTCCTTTTTTTCTACATAGTGCCACTCAGTAAAAGAAAAAACCCCTGAAGCCCACATTCAAAGGACAGTGCAATGTCTCCAGCTGCTTTAGCTTACAATTTTATGATAGTGCAGTGACAGTCACATATAGTACTTCTATTATCTTCACATTGAAATAGCTTTACAGATTAAATATACACCATGAACATCCTGATATTGTCTGTGATGTTTAACTAGTGGTTAAGATTAAGTTTGATTATTTCAGTTCAACAGGTTATACCACAGCCTTTTTACCACATAACAGTATAGAGGTATATCTCTGTAGATTTGTTTATGTTTTTCTTGCACAGCTGGAATTATTGATCGAGTGTTTCCAGATATATTTTTATATCTGGAAACTTATTTCAGTGCATGAGAAGCCCTCCTGCTTGCTCAAGACGATCGACGGTAGGTGATGCGCAAGTGCTGCATCAGGGGCTGGTTGTCTGTTGCCATAGAAACTGTCTGCTCCAGCTTCCCGTCAGACCGGAGCTGAAACACTCTGCAAATCTAAAGAGGGGAAAGCGAGCAGGAGTCATTTTATTGATCACAAGAGGTTTGATGGCCAAGTGTCATATTTAATCCTCTTATTTCTGCAGCTCAGTGAGTGCGTCTTGCAGACTCGGGATTAGCTTTACCTGCTTTACGTAAGGCTCTTTTGCAAAAGAGGTTCGGGCTAGTTGCTGGGACTGCAGGCTCAGCTGCTGCCCTGTCAGCTCTCCCTCCTCGATTTCCACCAGACCTGCAGCAGATGACACAAGGGGTATCGTGTGGGTATTGAAAGAAGGGTAAATCACTGGAAAAAAATAATTAATTTGCCACAAATGTGATCTAATAAAAGCTTTTTATCACTGCAGTAAGCTTTAAAAAAATACTGTTTGAAAAAGTTTTCTTTCCTGTGGTTATTGAATGTCATAGCAGGAAAACACAGATGAGTAAAACACATTTACTCGGCCCTGTAAGCTTGAATATCAGGAAAAGCCAGCCAAACGCAATCCAGACATTATTGTGTTGTTTTTTGCACTGAGAGACACTTTTGGTCCCCTAAAGAGGATTTATCCAGAGCAAAAAAAGAAAATTACCAGCACTGTAATAACATTTTTAAACATTTTGTCAGTTCACCTTCATTTAAAAATACTGGTGGCCACCAGTGCTGAGACCAGTGTTACCCCTCAGCCTTCTGGTGGACACATCAATGGTATCAGTTTCAAAATCCTGTGACGACAACACCCCATCAGGCTGTAGGGCCTACAGGCTTGTGGGGTGGTTACTGGTGATGACGAGCAAGGCTGATGCACATTTACAAAAGGTACATCGGGACTCATCACATCACATGACCTTTAAAAGCTGAACCAGAGTCCAATCTGATGAAAAAAAAAAAAGGTGAATACAATGACGTGAATTTCACCTGAGTTCTGTGCAATGATGAAGGCCACTCTGTTAGTCCCCGGCTGCATTCGAACAAACCCGCACTCTCTGTGCATGGGCTTCTTAGACTCGGCATGAAATGCATTGAACCTGTAAAACACGACATCAGTGGGAGATCATGTGACGTCCGGTGACGAGCTCTTGTTATCGGCAGATTTTATTAATTTTATTCCAGTTGAATTTAAATGAAATACACAAACTTAAAACTTACACAAAAGACATTTTCCAGCGTGTTAAACTTAAGCATAATTTATGAGTCTGTTCTCTTGAAACACTGAACTCAAAGTCACAAAGTTCACTCGTAAGATATTCTGACGTGCAGAACAGCCAGTGACCTTGCAGTTATATTGACTAAATGTTCCAATCTATAAATATCTGTTATTACTTGATTTGCCACTTCTTCATATAACCTACATGAAGTTGATGACTGGTTGTCCTACATGACTGAAATGCAGCGTCTCTGTGTAACGGAAAGGTTTTATGGTGGGGAAGGAGCCCTCTCCTGGTTCATCACACTCCCAGGTGCCCAGAAGCCATTCCAGAGGGAGGAGGGTGGGGTTCAGCTCCACTGATGGTTAAAAAGATAAAGCACAAGACACAAACAAACAAATTACGCAGCATTACTATAAAAAAAGAAAAGAAAAAAGAAGCTTCATCATGTAATCATGTAACAGAATCATTTTCTGAAGGATTCAAACTGGATTTGTTTGATTTGCTCCTTGGGCAGATAGACTTAAAATCTGAACCATCTTCAGTTAAAAGAAAAATGTCCTAATTGTCATGGCATGATAATGTTTAATACCAAATATATTTAACAGAAGCTCTCTTTAATCAAAAGGATTAAGATTTTTAAACTCTTTAAACTTCCACTAGAATTTTTTCTTATTACTTAAAAAAAACAGTCAGAAAGTCAAGCACAGAACACGTTTTTGTTTATCAGATGGGCAGAGATAAAAGCAAACTGCACACACTTTGTTAAGTAAAATAACCCACGCTCTTTGTTTAACTACGTGCAGACTCAAAGACCATTTAGAGGCAGGGAAAAAACCTCCGACAGGAACGTTCAAACTTGCATACATCTATTTTTAGGGAACCAGAAGAAGGAAAACACAACACTACATGCCAAACAGTAGCTTCCATCCAAAATGGCTTTAAAAGAAGGAGCTTTTTGGCCAGTTTCAACAAATGTGGAGATTTTGTAGCAAGAAAAAGGAGTCTGAGGCTAAATCCCAGGAAAATATGTCACATTTAGAGAAATGGGTATAATAGAGAGCCAGATACTTAGACAGGCAGACTTTACCAGAGAGAAATGTTCCCAAGCAAAAAAAGATGAGCTAAATTTGTCACATCATTCAATGCAGTGGAACAAAGCATTAAAAACAAATTAAGATTTACTGAGACTGATAATATCCACAAATTACACTTAATCAATTTTAGGAAGCATGATGTACATGGCATGCATTGTCTCCAAGCAAACCACCAACAAACATGACCGGGTAAAGAAAACAAAACTCTATCTATCTATCTATCTATCTATATCTATATATCTATATATATATCTATATATAGATATATATCTATATAGATATATATCTATATCTATATAGATATATATCTATATCTATAGATATATATCTATATAGATATATATCTATATAGATAGATATAGATATATATCTATATATCTATATCTCTATATATATATCTATATCTCTATATCTCTATCTCTATATCTATATATATCTATATCTCTATATCTATATATATATATATATAT